>NW_026061699.1:4262078-4566512 GCF_023897955.1 Schistocerca gregaria
GATGAGCATCGGAAACTACTACTGGTCTTACAGGGAGCGATCAAAGCATAGACTGTGTGAGAATTACTCCCATGGAGGAAAGTGCGGATGGTGACTGTTGTATTCAATTCCGATGCGATTTCTGTCTTTCATCAACACTCTGATAGTCCACAGTGTACAGAAATCCTCCAGATGTGCATAGGAAACTACTACTGGTCTTCTGGGGAACGATCAAAGCGTAGATTGTTAGAGACATTACTCCCATGCAGGAAAGTGCGCATGGTGACTGTTGTATTCAATCCCGATGCAATTTCTGTGTTCCATCAATACTCTGATAGTCCACAGATTACAGAATGCCGCCAGATGTGCATCGGAAACTACTACTGGTCTTCCAGGGAACGATCAAAGCGTAGACTGTTTGAGACATACCTCCCGTGGAGGAAAGTGCGCATGGTGACTGTTGTATTCAATCCCGATGCAATTTCTGTGTTTCATCAACACTCTGATAGGCCACAGATTACAGAATGCCACCAGATGTTCATCGGAAACTACTACTGGTCCTCCAGGGGACGATCACAGCGTGGACTGTTTGAGACTTTACTCCCATGGAGGAATGTGCGCATGGTGACTGTTGTATTCAATCCCGATGCAATTTCTGTGTTTCATCAACTCCCTGATAGTCCACAAATTACAGAATGCCGCCAGATGTGCATCGGAAACTACTACTGGTCTTCCAGGGAACGATCAAAGCGTAGACTGTTTGAGACATTACTCCAATGGAGGAAAGTGCGCATGGTGACTGTTGTATTCCATCCCGATGCAATTTCTGTGTTTCATCATCACTCTGATAGTCCGCAGATTACAGAATGCCTCCAGATGTTTGTCGGAATCTACTACTGGTCTTCCAGGGAACGATCAAATCGTAGACTGTTTCAGACATTACTTTTTGGAGGAATGTGCGCATGGTGACTGTTGTAATCAATCCCGATGCAATTTCTGTGTTTCATCAACACTCTAATAGTCAACAGAATGCCTCCAGATGTGCATCGGAAACTACTACTGGTCTTACAGGGAACGATCAAAGAATAGACAGTTTGAGAATTACTCCCATGGAGGAAAGTGCGCATGGTGACTGTTGTATTCAATCCCGATGCAATTACTGTGTTTCATCAACACTCTGATAGTCCACAGGGTACAGAATGCCTCCAGATGTGCATCGGAAACTACTACTGGTCTTCCAGGGAACGATCAAAGCGTAGACTGTTAGAGACATTACTCCCATGGAGGAAAGTGCTCATGATGACTGTTGTATTCAATTCCGATGCAATTTCTGCGTTTCATCAACACTCTGATAGACCACAGAGTACAGAATGCGTCGAGATTTGCATCGGAAGCTACTACTGGTCTTACAGGGAACGATCAAAGCATAGACTGTTTGAGAATTACTCCCATGGAGGAAAGTGCGCATGGTGACTGTTGTATTCTATCCCGAGGCAATTACTGTGTTTCATCAACACTCTGATAGTCCACAGATTACAGAAAGCCCTTAGATGTGCATCTGAAACTACTACTGGTCTTCCAGGGAACGATCAAATCGTAGACTGTTTGAGACATCACTCCCATGGAGGAAACTGCGCATGGTGACTGTTGTATTCATTCCCAATGCAATTTCTGTGTTTCATCAACACTCTGATAGTCCACAGATTACAGAATGCCACCAGATGTGCATCGGAAACTACTACTGGTCTTACAGGGAACGATCAAAGCATAGACTCTTTGAGAATTACTCCCATGGAGGAAAGTGCGCATGGTGACTGTTGTATTCAATCCCGATGCAATTTCTGTGTTTCATCAACACTCTGATATTCCACAGGTTACAGAATGCCTCCAGATGTGCATCGGAAACTACTACTGGTCTTCCAGGGAACGATCAAAGCGTAGACTGTCTGAGACATTACTCCCATGGCGGAAAGTGCGCATAGTGACTATTGTATTCAATCCCGATGCAATTTCTGTGTTTCATCAACACTCTAATAGTCAACAGAATGCTTCCAGATGTGCATCGCAAACTTCTACTGGTCTAACAGGGAACTATCAAAGAATAGACTGTTTGTGAATTACTCCCATGGAGGAAGTGCGCATGGTGACTGTTGTATTCAATCCCGATGCAATTTCTGTGTTTCATCAAAACTCTGATAGTCCACAGAGTACAGAATGCCTTGAGATGTGCATCGGAAACTACTATGGGTCTTACAGGGAACAATCAAAGCATAGACTGTTTGAGAATTACTCCCATGTAGGAAAGTGCGCATTGTGACTGCTGTATTCTATCCCGAGGCAATTTCTGTGTTTCATCAACACTCTGATAGTCCACAGATTACAGAAAGCCCGCAGTTGTGCATCTGAAACTACTACTGGTCTTCCAGGGAACGATCAAAGCGTAGATTGTTTGAGACATCACTCAAATGGAGGAAACTGCGCATGGTGACTGTTGTATTCATTCCCGATGCAATTTCTGTGTTTCATCAACACTCTGATAGTCCACATATTACACAATGCCACCAGATGAGCATCGGAAACTACTACTGGTCTTACAGGGAACGATCAAAGCATAGACTGTTTGAGAATTACTCCCATGGAGAAAAGTGAGCATGGTGACTGTTGTATTCAATCCCGATGCAATTTCTGTGTTTCATCAACACTCTGATACTCCACAGATTACAGAGTGCCTCCAGAAGGGCATCGGAAACTACTACTGGTCTTCCAGGGACCGATCAAAGCGTAGACTGTTTGATACATTACTCCCATGGAGGAAAGTGCGCATGGTGACTGTTGTATTCAATCCCGATGCAATTTCTGTGTTTCATCAACACTCTGATATTCCACAGATTACAGAATGCCTCCAGATGTGCATCGGAAACTACTACAGGTCTTCCAGGGAACGACCAAAGCGTAGACTGTTGAAACAATACTTTTATGGAGGAATGTGCGCATGGTGACTGTTGTATTCAATCCCGATGCAATTTCTGTGTTTAATCAACACTCTGATACTCCACAGATTACAGAATGCCTCCACATGTGCATCGGAAACTGCTACTGGTCTTCCAGGGAACGATCAAAGCGTAGACTGTTTGAGACATTACTCCCGTGTAGGAAAGTGTGCATGGTGACTGTTGTATTCAATCCCGATGCAATTTCAGTGTTTCATCAACACTCTGATACTCCACAGACTACAGAATGCCTCCAGATGTGCATCGGAAACTACTACTGGTCTTCCAGGGAACGATCAAATCGTAGACTGTTTGATACATTACTCCCATGGAGGAAAGTGCGCATGGTGACTGTTGTATTTAATCCCGTTGCAATTTCTGTGTTTCATCTACACTCTGATATTCCACAGATTACAGAATGCCTCCAGATGTGCATCGGAAACTACTACTGGTCTTCCAGGGAACGATCAGAGCGTAGACTGTTGAGACATTACTTTTATTGAGGAATGTGCGCATGGTGACTGTTGTATTCAATCCCGATGCAATTTCTGTGTTTCATCAACACTCTGAAACTCCACAGATTACGGAATGCCTCCACATGTGCATCGGAAACTGCTACTGGTCTTCCAGGGAACGATCAAAGCGTAAACTCTTTGAAACATTACTCCCATGGTGGAAAGTGCGCATGGTGATTGTTGTATTCAATCCCGATGCAATTTCTGTGTTTCATCAACACTATGATAGTCCACAGATTACAGAAAGCCTCCAGATGTGCATCTGAAACTACTATTGGTCTTCCAGGGAACGATCAAAGCGTAGATTGTTTGAGACATCACTCAAATGGAGGAAACTGCGCGTGGTGACTGTTGTATTCATTCCCGATGCAATTTCTGTGTTTCATCAACACTCTGATAGTCCACATATTACACAATGCCACCAGATGAGCATCGGAAACTACTACTGGTCTTACAGGGAACGATCAAAGCATAGACTGTTTGAGAATCACTCTAATGGAGAAAAGTGCGCATGGTGACTGTTGTATTCAATCCCGATGCAATTTCTGTGTTTCATCAACACTCTGATACTCCACAGATTACAGAATGCCTCCAGAAGTGCATCGGAAACTACTACTGGTCTTCCAGGGAACGATCAAAGCGTAGACTGTTTGATACATTACTCCCATGGAGGAAAGTGCGCATGGTGACTGTTGTATTCAATCCCCATGCGATTTCTGTGTTTCATCAACACTCTGATATTCCACAGATTACAGAATGCCTCCAGATGTGCATCGGAAACTACTACAGGTCTTTCAGGGAACGACCAAAGCGTAGACTGTTGAAACAATACTTTTATGGAGGAATGTGCGCATGGTGACTGTTGTATTCAATCCCGATGCAATTTCTGTGTTTAATCAACACTCTGATACTCCACAGATTACAGAATGCCTCCACATGTGCATCGGAAACTGCTACTGGTCTTCCAGGGAACGATCAAAGCGTAAACTATTTGAAACATTACTCCCATGGTGGAAAGTGCGCATGGTGATTGTTGTATTCAATCCCGATGCAATTTCTGTGTTTCATCAACACTATGATAGTCCACACATTACGGAAACCCTCCATATGTGCATCGGAAACTACTACTGGTCTTCCAGGGAACGATCAAAGCGTAGACTGTTAGAGACATTACTCACATGGAGAAAAATGCGCATGGTCACTGTTGTATTCAATCCCCATGCAATTTCTGTGATTCATCAACACTCTGGTAGTCCACAGATTACAGAATGCCTCCAGCTGTGCAATTGAAACTACTACTGGTCTACCAGGGAATGATCAAAGCGTAGACTGTTTGAGACATTACTCCCATGGAGGAAAGTGCACATGGTGATTGTTGTATTCAATCCCGATGCAATTTCTGTGTTTCATCAACACTATGATAGTCCACAGATTACAGAAAGCCTCCAGATGTGCATCGGAAACTACTACTGGTCTTCCAGGGAACGATCAAAGCGTAGACTGTTAGAGACATTAGTCCCATGGAGGAAAGTGCGCATGGTGACTGTTGTATTCAATCCCGATGCAATTACTGTGTTTCATCAACACTCTGATAGTCCACAGATTACAGAATTTCTTCATATGTGCATCAATAACTACTACTGGTCTTCCAGGGAACGATCAAAGCGTAGGCTGTTTTAGATATTACTCGTATGGAGGATAGTGCGCATGGTGACTGTTGTATTCAATCCCGATGCAGTTTCTGTGTTTCATCAACACTCTGATAGTCCACAGATTACAGATGCGTCCAGATGTGCACCGGAAACTACTACTGGCCTTCCAGGGAACGATCAAAGCGTAGACTGTTGGAGACATAACTCCCATGGCGGAAAGTGCGCATGGTGACTATTGTATTCAATCCCGATGCAATTTCTGTGTTTCATCAACACTCTGATAGTCCACAGATTACAGAATGCCTTCAGATGTGCATCGGAAACTACTACTGGTCTTCCAGGGAACGATCAAAGCGTTGACTGTTTGAGACATTACTCCCATGGAGGAAAGTGCGCATGGTGACTGTTGTATTCAATCCCGATGCAATTTCTGTGTTTCATCAACACTCTGATAGTCCACAAAGAACAGAAAGCCTCCAGATGTGCATCGGAAACTACTACTGGTCATCCAGGGAACGATCAAACGTAGACTGTTAGAGACATTACTCCCATGGAGGAAAGTGCGCATGGTGACTGTTGTATTTAATCCCGATGGAATTACTGTGTTTCATCAACACTCTGATAGTCTACACATTACATAATGCCACCAGATGTGCATCAGAAACTACTAGTGGTCTTCCAGGGAACGATCAAAGCGTAGACTGTTTGAGACATTACTCCCATGGAGGAAAGTGCGCCTGGTGACTGTTGTATTCAATCCCGATGCAATTTCTGTGTTTCATCAACACTCTGATAGTCCACAAATTACAGAATGCCTCCAGATGTGCATCGGAAACTACTACTGGTCTTCCAATGAAAGATCAAAGCGTAGACTGTCTGAGACATTGCTCCCATGGCGGAATATGCGCATAGTGACTATTGTATTCAATCCCGATGCAATTTCTGTGTTTCATCAACACTCTAATAGTCAACAGAATGCCTCCAGATGTGCATCGGAAACTACTACTGGTCTTACAGGGAATGATCAAACAATAGACTGTTTGAGAATTACTCCCACGGAGGAAAGTGCGCATGGTCACTGTTGTATTCAATCCCGATGCAATTACTGTGTTTCATCAACACTCTGATAGTCCACAAAGAACAGAAAGCCTCCAGATGTGCATCGGAAACTACTACTGGCCTTCCAGGGAACGATCAAACGTAGACTGTTAGAGACATTACTCCCATGGAGGAAAGTGCGCATGGTGACTGTTGTATTTAATCCCGATGGAATTACTGTGTTTCATCAACACTCTGATAGTCTACACATTACATAATGCCACCAGATGTGCATCAGAAACTACTAGTGGTCTTCCAGGGAACGATCAAAGCGTAGACTGTTTGAGACATTACTCCCATGGAGGAGACTGCGCATGGAGACTGTTGTATTCAATCCCGATGCAATTTCTGTGTTTTATCAACACTCTGATAGTCCACAGAATACAGAAAGCCTCCAGATGTGCATCGGAAACTACTACTGGTCTTCCAGGGAACGATCAAAGCGTAGACTGTTAGAGACATTAGTCCCATGGAGGAAAGTGCGCATGGTGACTGTTGTATTCAATCCCGATGCAATTACTGTGTTTCATCAACACTCTGATAGTCCACAGATTACAGAATTTCTTCAGATGTGCATCAATAACTACTACTGGTCTTCCAGGGAACGATCAAAGCGTAGGCTGTTTTAGATATTACTCGCATGGAGGATAGTGCGCATGGTGACTGTTGTATTCAATCCCGATGCAGTTTCTGTGTTTCATCAACACTCTGATAGTCCACAGATTACAGAATGCGTCCAGATGTGCACCGGAAACTACTACTGGTCTTCCAGGGAACGATCAAAGCGTAGACTGTGGGAGACATAACTTCCATGGCGGAAAGTGCGCATGGTGACTGTTGTATTCAATCCCGTTGCAATTTCTGTGTTTCATCAACACTCTGATACTCCACAGATTACAGAATGCCTCCAGATGTGCATCGGAAACTACTACTGGTCTTCCAGGGATCGATCAAAGCGTAGACTGTTTGATACATTACTCCCATGGAGGAAAGTGCGCATGGTGACTGTTGTACTCAATCCCGTTGCAATTTCTGTGTTTCATCAACACTCTGATATTCCACAGATTACAGAATGCCTCCAGATGTGCATCGGAAAGTACTACTGGTCTTCCAGGGAACGATCAAAGCGTAGACTGTTAGAGACATTAGTCCCATGGAGGAAAGTGCGCATGGTGACTGTTGTATTCAATCCCGATGCAATTACTGTGTTTCATCAACACTCTGATAGTCCGCAGATTACAGAATTTCTTCAGACGTGCATCAATAACTACTACTGGTCTTCCAGGGAACGATCAAAGCGTAGGCTGTTTTAGATATTACTCGCATGGAGGATAGTGCGCATGGTGACTGTTGTATTCAATCCCGATGCAGTTTCTGTGTTTCATCAACACTCTGATAGTCCACAGATTACAGAATGCGTCCAGATGTGCACCGGAAACTACTACTGGTCTACCAGGGAACGATCAAAGCGTAGACTGTTGGAGACATAACTCCCATGGCGGAAAGTGCGCATGGTGACTATTGTATTCAATCCCGATGCAATTTCTGTGTTTCATCAACACTCTGATAGTCCACAGATTACAGAATGCCTTCAGATGTGCATCGCAAACTACTAGTGGTCTTCCAGGGAACGATCAAATCGTAGACTGTTTGAGACATAACTCCCGTGGAGGAAAGTGCGCCTGGTGACTGTTGTATTCAATCCCGATGCAATTTCTGTGTTTCATCAACACTCTGATAGTCCACAAATTACAGAATGCCTCCAGATGTGCATCGGAAGCTACTACTGGTCTTCCAATGAAAGATCAAAGCGTAGACTGTCTGAGACATTGCTCCCATGGCGGAATATGCGCATAGTGACTATTGTATTCAATCCCGATGCCATTTCTGTGTTTCATCAACACCCTAATAGTCAACAGAATGCCTCCAGATGTGCATCGGAAACTACTACTGGTCTTACAGGGAATGATCAAAGAATAGACTGTTTGAGAATTACTCCCACGGAGGAAAGTGCGCATGGTCACTGTTGTATTCAATCCCGATGCAATTACTGTGTTTCATCAACACTCTGATAGTCCACGAAGAACAGAAAGCCTCCAGATGTGCATCGGAAACTACTACTGGCCTTCCAGGGAACGATCAAACGTAGACTGTTAGAGACATTACTCCCATGGAGGAAAGTGCGCATGGTGACTGTTGTATTTAATCCCGATGGAATTACTGTGTTTCATCAACACTCTGATAGTCTACACATTACATAATGCCACCAGATGTGCATCAGAAACTACTAGTGGTCTTCCAGGGAACGATCAAAGCGTAGACTGTTTGAGACATTACTCCCATGGAGGAGACTGCGCATGGAGACTGTTGTATTCAATCCCGATGCAATTTCTGTGTTTTATCAACACTCTGATAGTCCACAGAGTACAGAAAGCCTCCAGATGTGCATCGGAAACTACTACTGGTCTTCCAGGGAACGATCAAAGCGTAGACTGTTAGAGACATTAGTCCCATGGAGGAAAGTGCGCATGGTGACTGTTGTATTCAATCCCGAAGCAATTACTGTGTTTCATCAACACTCTGATAGTCCACAGATTACAGAATTTCTTCAGATGTGCATCAATAACTACTACTGGTCTTCCAGGGAACGATCAAAGCGTAGGCTGTTTTAGATATTACTCGCATGGAGGATAGTGCGCATGGTGACTTTTGTATTCAATCCCGATGCAGTTTCTGTGTTTCATCAACACTCTGATAGTCCACAGATTACAGAATGCGTCCAGATGTGCACCGGAAACTACTACTGGTCTTCCAGGGAACGATCAAAGCGTAGACTGTGGGAGACATAACTTCCATGGCGGAAAGTGCGCATGGTGACTGTTGTATTCAATCCCGTTGCAATTTCTGTGTTTCATCAACACTCTGATACTCCACAGATTACAGAATGCCTCCACATGTGCATCTGAAACTGCTACTGGTCTTCCAGGGAACGATCAAAGCGTAAACTATTTGAAAAATTACTCCCATGGAGGAAAGTGCGCATGGTGACTGTTGTATTCAATCCCGATGCAATTTCTGTGTTTCATCAACACTCTGATAGTCCACAGATTACGGAAAGCCTACACATGTGCATCGGAAACTACTACTGGTCTTCCAGGGAACGATCAAAACGTAGACTGTTTGAGACATTACTCCCGTGTAGGAAAGTGCGCATGGTGACTGTTGTATTCAATCCCGATGCAATTTCAGTGTTTCATCAACACTCTGATACTCCACAGATTACAGAATGCCTCCAGATGTGCATCGGAAACTACTACTGGTCTTCCAGGGAACGATCAAAGCGTAGACTGTTTGATACATTACTCCCATGGAGGAAAGTGCGCATGGTGACTGTTGTACTCAATCCCGATGCAATTTCTGTGTTTCATCAACACTCTGATATTCCACAGATTACAGAATGCCTCCAGATGTGCATCGGAAAGTACTACTGGTCTTCCAGGGAACGATCAAAGCGTAGACTGTTAGAGACATTAGTCCCATGGAGGAAAGTGCGCATGGTGACTGTTGTATTCAATCCCGATGCAATTACTGTGTTTCATCAACACTCTGATAGTCCGCAGATTACAGAATTTCTTCAGACGTGCATCAATAACTACTACTGGTCTTCCAGGGAACGATCAAAGCGTAGGCTGTTTTAGATATTACTCGCATGGAGGATAGTGCGCATGGTGACTGTTGTATTCAATCCCGATGCAGTTTCTGTGTTTCATCAACACTCTGATAGTCCACAGATTACAGAATGCGTCCAGATGTGCACCGGAAACTACTACTGGTCTACCAGGGAACGATCAAAGCGTAGACTGTTGGAGACATAACTCCCATGGCGGAAAGTGCGCATGGTGACTATTGTATTCAATCCCGATGCAATTTCTGTGTTTCATCAACACTCTGATAGTCCACAGATTACAGAATGCCTTCAGATGTGCATCGCAAACTACTAGTGGTCTTCCAGGGAACGATCAAATCGTAGACTGTTTGAGACATAACTCCCGTGGAGGAAAGTGCGCCTGGTGACTGTTGTATTCAATCCCGATGCAATTTCTGTGTTTCATCAACACTCTGATAGTCCACAAATTACAGAATGCCTCCAGATGTGCATCGGAAGCTACTACTGGTCTTCCAATGAAAGATCAAAGCGTAGACTGTCTGAGACATTGCTCCCATGGCGGAATATGCGCATAGTGACTATTGTATTCAATCCCGATGCCATTTCTGTGTTTCATCAACACTCTAATAGTCAACAGAATGCCTCCAGATGTGCATCGGAAACTACTACTGGTCTTACAGGGAATGATCAAAGAATAGACTGTTTGAGATTTACTCCCACGGAGGAAAGTGCGCATGGTGACTGTTGTATTCAATCCCGATGCTATTTCTGTGTTTCATCAACACTCTGATAGTCCACAGATTACGGAAAGCCTACACATGTGCATCGGAAACTACTACTGGTCTTCCAGGGAACGATCAAAACGTAGACTGTTTGAGACATTACTCCCGTGTAGGAAAGTGCGCATGGTGACTGTTGTATTCAATCCCGATGCAATTTCAGTGTTTCATCAACACTCTGATACTCCACAGATTACAGAATGCCTCCAGATGTGCATCGGAAACTACTACTGGTCTTCCAGGGAACGATCAAAGCGTAGACTGTTTGGTACATTACTCCCATGGAGGAAAGTGCGCATGGTGGCTGTTGTATTCAATCCCGATGCAATTACTGTGTTTCATCAACACTCTGATAGTCCACAGATTACAGAATTTCTTCAGATGTGCATCAATAACTACTACTGGTCTTCCAGGGAACGATCAAAGCGTAGGCTGTTTTAGATATTACTCGCATTTAGGATAGTGCGCATGGTGACTGTTGTATTCAATCCCGTTGCAATTTCTGTGTTTCATGAACACTCTGATATTCCACAGATTACAGAATGCCTCCACATGTGCATCGGAAACTACTACTGGTCTTCCAGGGAACGATCAAAGCGTAGACTGTTGAGACATTACTTATATGGAGGAATGTGCGCATGGTGACTGTTGTATTCAATCCCGATGCAATTTCTGTGTTTCATCAACACTCTGATACTCCACAGATTACAGAATGCCTCCACATGTGCATCGGAAACTGCTACTGGTCTTCCAGGGAACGATCAAAGCGTAAACTCTTTGAAACTTTACTCCCATGGAGGAAAGTGCGCATGGTGATTGTTGTATTCAATCCCGATGCAATTTCTGTGTTTCATCAACACTATGATAGTCCACAGATTACGGAAACACTCCATATGTGCATCGGAAACTACTACTGGTCTTCCAGGGAACGATCAAAGCGTAGACTGTTAGAGACATTACTCCCATGGAGAAAAGTGCGCATGGTGACTGTTGTATTCAATCCCGATGCGATTTTTGTGTTTCATCAACACTCTGGTAGTCCACAGATTACAGAATGCCTCCAGATGTGCAATTGAAACTACTACTGGTCTACCAGGGAACGATCAAAGCGTAGCCTGTTTGAGACATTACTCCCATGGAGGAAACTGCGCATGGAGACTGTTGTATTCAATCCCGATGCAATTTCTGTGTTTCATCAACACTCTGATAGTCCACAGATTACAGAAAGCCTCCAGATGTGCATCGGAAACTACTACTGGTCTTCCAGGGAACGATCAAAGCGTAGACTGTTAGAGACATTAGTCCCATGGAGGAAAGTGCGCATGGTGGCTGTTGTATTCAATCCCGATGCAATTACTGTGTTTCATCAACACTCTGATAGTCCACAGATTACAGAATTTCTTCAGATGTGCATCAATAACTACTACTGGTCCTCCAGGGAACGATCAAAGCGTAGGCTGTTTTAGATATTACTCGCATTTAGGATAGTGCGCATGGTGACTGTTGTATTCAATCCCGATGCAGTTTCTGTGTTTCATCAACACTCTGATAGTCCACAGATTACAGAATGCGTCCAGATGTGCCCCGGAAACTACTACTGGTCTTCCAGGGAACGATCAAAGCGTAGACTGTTGGAGACATAACTCCCATGGCGGAAAGTGCGCATGGTGACTATTGTATTCAATCCCGATGCAATATCTGTGTTTCATCAACACCTTGATAGTCCACAGATTACAGAATGCCTTCAGATGTGCATCGGAAACTACTACTGGTCTTCCAGGGAACGATCAAAGGGTTGACTGTTTGAGACATTACTCCCATGGAGGAAAGTGCGCATGGTGACTGTTGTATTGAATCCCGATGCAATTTCTGTGTTTCATCAACACTCTGATAGTCCACAAAGAACAGAAAGCCTCCAGATGTGCATCGGAAACTACTACTGGTCTTCCAGGGAACGATCAAACATAGACTGTTAGAGACATTACTCCCATGGAGGAAAGTGCGCATGGTGACTGTTGTATTTAATCCCGATGGAATTACTGTGTTTCATCAACACTCTGATAGTCTACACATTACATAATGCCACCAGATGTGCATCAGAAACTACTAGTGGTCTTTCAGGGAACGATCAAAGCGTAGACTGTTTGAGACATTACTCCCATGGAGGAAAGTGCGCCTGGTGACTGTTGTATTCAATCCCGATGCAATTTCTGTGTTTCATCAACACTCTGATAGTCCACAAATTACAGAATGCCTCAAGATGTGCATCGGAAACTACTACTGGTCTTCCAATGAAAGATTAAAGCGTAGACTGTCTGAGACATTGCTCCCATGGCGGAAAATGCTCATAGTGACTATTGTATTCAATCCCGATGCAATTTCTGTGTTTCATCAACACTCTAATAGTCAACAGAATGCCTCCAGATGTGCATCGGAAACTACTACTGGCCTTACAGGGAACGATCAAAGAATAGACTGTTTGAGAATTACTCCCACGGAGGAAAGTGCGCATGGTCACTGTTGTATTCAATCCCGATGCAATTACTGTGTTTCATCAACAGTCTGATAGTCCACAAAGAACAGAAAGCCTCCAGATGTGCATCGGAAGCTACTACTGGTCTTCCAGGGAACGATCAAACGTAGACTGTTAGAGACATTACTCCCATGGAGAATAGTGCGCATGGTGACTCTTGTATTTAATCCCGATGGAATTACTGTGTTTCGTCAACACTCTGATAGTCTACACATTACATAATGCCACCAGATGTGCATCAAAATCTACTAGTGGTCTTCCAGGTAACGATCAAAGCGTAGACTGTTTGAGACATTACTCCCATGGAGGAAACTGCGCATGGAGACTGTTGTATTCAATCCCGTTGCAATTTCTGTGTTTCATCAACACTCTGATAGTCCACAGAGTACAGAAAGCCTCCAGATGTGCATCGGAAACTACTACTGGTCTTCCAGGGAACGATCAAAGCGTAGACTGTTTGAGACACTACTCCCACGGAGGAAAGTGCGCATGGTGACTGTTGTATTCAATCCCGATGCAATTACTGTGTTTCATCAACACTCTGATACTCCACAGATTACAGAATTTCTTCAGATGTGCATCAATAACTACTACTGGTCTTCCAGGGAACGATCAAAGCGTAGGCTGTTTTAGATATTACTCCCATGGAGGATAGTGCGCATGGTGACTGTTGTATTCAATCCCGATGCAGTTTCTGTGTTTCATCAACACTCCGATGGTCCACAGATTACAGAATGCGTCCAGATGTGCACCGGAAACTACAATTGGTCTTCCAGGGAACGATCAAAGCGTAGACTGTGGGAGACATAACTCCCATGGCGGAAAGTGCGCATGGTGACTATTGTATTCAATCCCGATGCAATTTCTGTGTTTCATCAACACTCTGATAGTCCACAGATTACAGAATGCCTTCAGATGTGCATCGGAAACTACTACTGGTCTTCCAGGGAACGATCAAAGCGTTGACTGTTTGAGACATTACTCCCATGGAGGAAAGTGCGCATGGTGACTGTTGTATTCAATCCCGATGCAATTTCTGTGTTTCATCAACACTCTGATAGTCCACAAAGAACAGAAAGCCTCCAGATGTGCATCGGAAACTACTACTGGTCTTCCAGGGAACGATCAAACGTAGACTGTTAGAGACATTACTCCCATGGAGGAAAGTGCGCATGGTGACTGTTGTATTTAATCCCGATGGAATTACTGTGTTTCATCAACACTCTGATAGTCTACACATTACATAATGCCACCATATGTGCATCAGAAACTACTAGTGGTGTTACAGGGAACGATCAAAGCGTAGACTGTTTGAGACATTACTCCCATGGAGGAAAGTGCGCCTGGTGACTGTTGTATTCAATCCCGATGCAATATCTGTGTTTCATCAACACTCTGATAGTCCACAAATTACAGAATGCCTCCAGATGTGCATCGGAAAATACTACTGGTCTTCCAGGGAACGATCAAAGCGTAGACTGCTTGATACATTACTCCCATGGAGGTAAGTGCGCATGGTGACTGTTGTATTCAATCCCGATGCAATTTCTGTGTTTCATCAACACTATGATATTTCACAGATTACGGAAACCCTACATATGTGCATCGGAAACTACTACTGGTCTTCCAGGGAACGATGAAAGCGTAGACTGTTAGAGACATTACTCCCATGGAGAAAAGTGCGCATGGTGACTGTTGTATTCAATCCCGATGCAATTTCTGTGTTTCATCAGCACTCTGGTAGTCCACAGAGTACAGAATGCCTCCAGATGTGCAATTGGAACTACTACTGGTCTACCAGGGGATGATCAAAGCGTAGACTGTTTGAGACATTACTCCCATGGAGGAAAGTGCGCCTGGTGACTGTTGTATTCAATCCCGATGCAATATCTTTGTTTCATCAACACTCTGATAGTCCACAAATTACAGAATGCCTCCAGATGTGCATCGGAAACTACTACTGGTCTTCCAGGGAAAGATCAAAGCGTAGACTGTCTGAGACATTGCTCCCATGGCGGAAAATGCGCATAGTGACTCTTGTATTCAATCCCAATGCAATTTCTGTGTTTCATCAACACTCTAATAGTCAACAGAATGCCTCCAGATGTGCATCGGAAACTACTACTGGTCTTACAGGGAACGATCGAAGAATAGACTGTTTGAGCATTACTCCCACGGAGAAAAGTGCGCATGGTCACTGTTGTATTCAATCCCGATGCAATTACTGTGTTTCATCAACACTCTGATAGTCCACAGAGTACAGAAAGCCCCCAGATGTGCATCAGAAACTACTACTGGTCTTCCAGGGAACGATCAAAGCGTAGACTCTTGATACATTACTCCCATGGAGGAAAGTGCGCATGGTGACTGTTGTATTCAATCCCGATGCAATTTCTGTGTTTCATCAACACTATGATAGTCCACAGAGTACAGAATGCCTCGAGATGTGCATCGGAAACTACTACTGGTCGTACAGGGAACGATCAAAGCATAGACTGTTTGAGAATTACTCCCATGGAGGAAAATGCGCATGGTGACTGCTGTATTCTATCCCGAGGCAGTTTCTGTGTTTCATCAACACTCTGATAGTCCACAGATTACAGAAAGCCCCCAGATGTGCATCTGAAACTACTACTGGTCTTCCAGGGAACGATCAAAGCGTAGACTGTTTGAGACATCACTCCCATGGAGGAAACTGCGCATGGTGACTGTTGTATTCAATCCCGATGCAATTTCTGTGTTTCATCAACACTCTGATACTCCACAGATTATAGAATGCCTCCAGAAGTGCATCGGAAACTACTACTGGTCTTCCAGGGAACGATCAAAGCGTAGACTGTTTGTTAATTTACCCCCATGGAGGCAAGTGCGCATGGTGACCGTTGTATTCAATCCCGATGCAATTTCTGTGTTTCATCAACACTCTGATATTCCACAGATTACAGAATGCCTCCAGATGTGCATCGGAAACTACTACTGGTCTTCCAGGGAACTATCAAAGCGCAGACTGTTGAGACATTACTTTTATGGAGGAATGTGCGCATGGTGACTGTTGTATTCAATCCCGATGCAATTTCTGTGTTTCATCAACACTCTGATACTCCACAGATTACAGAATGCTCCATATGTGCATCGGAAACTGCTACTGGTCTTCCAGGGAACGATCAAAGCGCAAACTCTTTGAAACATTACTCCCATGGAGGAAAGTGCGCATGGTGACTGTTGTATTCAATCCCGATGCAATTTCTGTGTTTCATCAACACTCTGATAGTCCACAAAGAACAGAAAGCCTCCAGATGTGCATCGGAAACTACTACTGGTCTTCCAGGGAACGATCAAAGCGTAAACTCTTTGAAACATTACTCCCATGGAGGAAAGAGCGCATGGTGATTGTTGTATTCAATCCCGATGCAATTTCTGTGTTTCATCAACACTATGATAGTCCACAGATTACGGAAACACTCCATATGTGCATCGGAAACTACTACTGGTCTTCCAGGGAACGATCAAAGCGTAGACTGTTAGAGACATTACTCCCATGGAGAAAAGTGCGCATGGTGACTGTTGTATTCAATCCCGATGCAATTTCTGTGTTTCATCAACACTCTGGTAGTCCACAGATTACAGAATGCCTCCAGATGTGCAATTGAAACTACTACTGGTCTTCCAGGGAACGATCAAAGCGTAGACTGTTTGAGACATTACTCCCATGGAGGAAACTGCGCATGGAGACTGTTGTATTCAATCCCGATGCAATTTCTGTGTTTCATCAACACTCTGATAGTCCACAGAGTACAGAAAGCCTCCAGATGTGCATCGGAAACTACTACTGGTCTTCCAGGGAACGATCTAAGCGTAGACTGTTAGAGACATTAGTCCCATGGAGGAAAGTGCGCATGGTGGCTGTTGTATTCAATCCCGATGCAATTACTGTGTTTCATCAACACTCTGATAGTCCACAGGTTACAGAATTTCTTCAGATGTGCATCAATAACTACTACTGGTCTTCCAGGGAACGATCAAAGCGTAGGCTGTCTTAGATATTACTCGCATGGAGGATAGTGCGCATGGTGACTGTTGTATTCAATCCCGATGAAGTTTCTGTGTTTCATCAACACTCTGATAGTCCACAGATTACAGAATGCGTCCAGATGTGCACCGGAAACTACTACTGGTCTTCCAGGTAACGATCAAAGCGTAGACTGTTGGAGACATATCTCCCATGGCGGAAAGTGCGCATGGTGACTATTGTATTCAATCCCGATGCAATTTCTGTGTTTCATCAACACTCTGATAGTCCACAGATTACAGAATGCCTTCAGATGTGCATCGGAAACTACTACTGGTCTTCCAGGGAACGATCAAAGCGTTGACTGTTTGAGACATTACTCCCATGGAGGAAAGTGCGCATGGTGACTGTTGTATTCAATCCCGATGCAATTTCTGTGTTTCATCAACACTCTGATAGTCCACAAAGAACAGAAAGCCTCCAGATGTGCATCGGAAACTACTACTGGTCTTCCAGGGAACGATCAAACATAGACTGTTAGAGACATTACTCCCATGGAGGAAAGTGCGCATGGTGACTGTTGTATTTAATCCCGATGGAATTACTGTGTTTCATCAACACTCTGATAGTCTACACATTACATAATGCCACCAGATGTGCATCAGAAACTACTAGTGGTCTTCCAGGGAACGATCAAAGCGTAGACTGTTTGAGACATTACTCCCATGGAGGAAAGTGCGCCTGGTGACTGTTGTACTCAGCCCCGATGCAATTTCTGTGTTTCATCAACACTCTGATAGTCCACAAATTACAGAATGCCTCCAGATGTGCATCGGAAACTACTACTGGTCTTCCAATGAAAGATCAAACCGTAGACTGTCTGAGACATTGCTCCCATGGCGGAAAATGCTCATAGTGACTATTGTATTCAATCCCGATGCAATTTCTGTGTTTCATCAACACTCTAATAGTCAACAGAATGATTCCAGATGTGCATCGGAAACTACTACTGGCCTAACAGGGAACGATCAAAGAATAGACTGTTTGAGAATTACTCCCACGGAGGAAAGTGCGCATGGTCACTGTTGTATTCAATCCCGATGCAATTACTGTGTTTCATCAACAGTCTGATAGTCCACAAAGAACAGAAAGCCTCCAGATGTGCATCGGAAGCTACTACTGGTCTTCCAGGGAACGATCAAACGTAGACTGTTAGAGACATTACTCCCATGGAGGAAAGTGCGCATGGAGACTGTTGTATTCAATCCCGATGCAATTTCTGGGTTTCATCAACACTCTGATAGTCCACAGAGTACAGAAAGCCTCCAGATGTGCATCGGAAACTACTACTGGTCTTCCAGGGAACGATCAAAGCGTAGACTGTTAGAGACATTAGTCCCATGGAGGAAAGTGCGCATGGTGACTGTTGTATTCAATCCCGATGTAATTACTGTGTTTCATCAACACTCTGATACTCCACAGATTACATAATTTCTTCAGATGTGCATCAATAACTACTACAGGTCTTCCAGGGAACGATCAAAGCGTAGGCTGTTTTAGATATTACTCGCATGGAGGAGAGTGCGCATGGTGACTGTTGTATTCAATCCCGATGCAGTTTCTGTGTTTCATTAACACTCTGATAGTCCACAGATTACAGAATGCGTCCAGATGTGCACCGGAAACTACTATTGGTCTTCCAGGGAACGATCAAAGCGTAGACTGTTAGAGACATTAGTCCCATGGAGGAAAGTGCGCATGGTGGCTGTTGTATTCAATCCCGATGCAATTACTGTGTTTCATCAACACTCTGATAGTCCACAGATTACAGAATTTCTTCAGATGTGCATCAATAACTACTACTGGTCTTCCAGGGAACGATCAAAGCGTAGGCTGTCTTAGATATTACTCGCATGGAGGATAGTGCGCATGGTGACTGTTGTATTCAATCCCGATGAAGTTTCTGTGTTTCATCAACACTCTGATAGTCCACAAAGAACAGAAAGCCTCCAGATGTGCATCGGAAACTACTACTGGTCTTCCAGGGAACGATCAAACATAGACTGTTAGAGACATTACTCCCATGGAGGAAAGTGCGCATGGTGACTGTTGTATTTAATCCAGATGGAATTACTGTGTTTCATCAAAACTCTGATAGTCTACACATTACATAATGCCACCAGATGTGCATCAGAAACTACTAGTGGTCTTCCAGGGAACGATCAAAGCGTAGACTGTTTGAGACATTACTCCCATGGAGGAAAGTGCGCCTGGTGACTGTTGTATTCAACCCCGATGCAATTACTGTGTTTCATCAACACTCTGTTACTCCACAGATTACATAATTTCTTCAGATGTGCATCAATAACTACTACTGGTCTTCCAGGGAACGATCAAAGCGTAGGCTGTTTTAGATATTACTCGCATGGAGGATACTGCGCATGGTGACTGTTGTATTCAATCCCGATGCAGTTTCTGTGTTTCATCAACACTCTGATAGTCCACAGATTACAGAATGCGTCCAGATGTGCACCGGAAACTACTATTGGTCTTCCAGGGAACGATCAAAGCGTAGACTGTCGGAGACATAACTCCCATGGCGGAAAGTGCGCATGGTGACTATTGTATTCAATCCCCATGCAATTTCTGTGTTTCATCAACACTCTGATAGTCCGCAGATTACAGAATGCCTTCAGATGTGCATCGGAAACTACTACTGGTCTTCCAGGGAACGATCAAATCGTTGACTGTTTGAGACATTACTCCCATGGAGGAAAGTGCGCATGGTGACTGTTGTATTCAATCCCGATGCAATTTCTGTGTTTCATCAACACTCTGATAGTCCACAAAGAACAGAAAGCCTCCAGATGTGCATCGGAAACTACTACTGGTCTTCCAGAGAACGATCAAACGTAGACTGTTAGAGACATTACTCCCATGGAGGAAAGTGCGCATGGTGACTGTTGTATTTAATCCCAATGGAATAACTGTGTTTCATCAACACTCTGATAGTCTACACATTACATAATGCCACCAGATGTGCATCAGAAACTACTAGTGGTCTTCCAGGGAATGATCAAAGCGTAGACTGTTTGAGACTTTACTCCCATGGAGGAAAGTGCGCCTGGTGACTGTTGTATTCAATCCCGATGCAATTTCTGTGTTTCATCAACACTCTGATAGTCCACAAATTACAGAATGCCTCCAGATGTGCATCGGAAACTACTACTGGTCTTCCAGGGAACGATCAAAACGTAGACTGTTTGAGACATTACTCCCGTGTAGGAAAGTGCGCATGGTGACTGTTGTATTCAATCCCGATGCAATTTCAGTGTTTCATCAACACTCTGATACTCCACAGATTACAGAATGCCTCCAGATGTGCATCGGAAACTGCTACTGGTCTTCCAGGGAACGATCAAAGCGTAGACTGTTTGATACATTACTCCCATGGAGGAAAGTGCGCATGGTGACTGTTGTATTCAATCCCGTTGCAATTTCTGTGTTTAATCAACACTCTGATATTCCACAGATTACAGAATGCCTCCAGATGTGCATCGGAAACTACTACTGGTATTCCAGGGAACGATCAAAGCGTAGACTGTTGAGACATTACTTTTATGGAGGAATGTGCGCATGGTGACTGTTGTATTCGATCCCGATGCAATTTCTGTGTTTCATCAACACTCTGATACTCCACAGATTACAGAATGCCTCCACATGTGCATCGGAAACTGCTACTGGTCTTCCAGGGAACGATCAAAGCGTAAACTCTTTGAAACCTTACTCCCGTGGAGGAAAGTGCGCATGGTGATTGTTGTATTCAATCCCGATGCAATTAATGTGTTTCATCAACACTATGATAGTCCACAGATTACGGAAACCCTCCATATGTGCATGGGAAACTACTACTGGTCTTCCAGGGAACGATCAAAGCGTAGACTGTTAGCGACATTACTCCCATGGAGAAAAGTGCGCATGGTGACTGTTGTATTCAATCCCGATGCAATTTCTGTGTTTCATCAACACTCTGGTAGTCCACAGATTACAGAATGCCTCCAGATGTGCAATTGGAACTACTACTGGTCTACCAGGGGATGATCAAAGCGTAGACTGTTTGAGACATTACTCCCATGGAGGAAAGTGCGCATGGAGACTGTTGTATTCAATCCCGATGCAATTTCTGTGTTTCATCAACACTCTGATAGTCCACAGAGTACAGAAAGCCTCCAGATGTGCATCGGAAACTACTACTGGTCTTCCAGGGAAAGATCAAAGCGTAGACTGTTAGAGACATTAGTCCCATGGAGGAAAGTGCGCATGGTTACTGTTGTATTCAATCCCGATGCAATTACCGTGTTTCATCAACACTCTGATAGTCCACAGATTACAGAATTTCTTCAGATGTGCATCAATAACTACTACTGGTCTTCCAGCGAACGATCAAAGCGTAGGCTGTTGGAGACATAACTCCCATGGCGGAAAGTGCGCATGGTGACTATTGTATTCAATCCCGATGCAATTTCTGTGTTTCATCAACACTCTGATAGTCCACAGATTACAGAATGCCTTCAGATGTGCATCGGAAACTACTACTGGTCTTCCAGGGAACGATCAAAGCGTTGACTGTTTGAGACATTACTCCCATGGAGGAAAGTGCGCATGGTGACTGTTATATTCAATCCCGATGCAATTTCTGTGTTGCATCAACACTCTGATAGTCCACAAAGAACAGAAAGCCTCCAGATGTGCATCGGAAACTACTACTGGTCTTCCAGGGAACGACCAAACGTAGACTGTTAGAGACATTACTCCCATGGAGGAAAGTGCGCATGGTGACTGCTGTATTTAATCCCGATGGAATTACTGTGTTTCATCAACACTCTGATAGTCTACACATTACATAATGCCACCAGATGTGCATCAGAAACTACTAGTGGTCTTCCAGGGAACGACCAAAGCGTAGACTGTTTGAGACATTACTCCCATGGAGGAAAGTGCGCCTGGTGACTGTTGTATTCAATCCCGATGCAATATCTGTGTTTCATCAACACTCTGATAGTCCACAAATTACAGAATGCCTCCAGATGTGCATCGGAAACTACTACTGGTCTTCCAGGGAAAGATCAAAGCGTAGACTGTCTGAGACATTGCTCCCATGGCGGAAAATGCGCATAGTGACTATTGTATACAATCCCGATGCAATTTCTGTGTTTCACCAACACTCTAATAGTCAACAGAATGCCTCCAGATGTGCATCGGAAACTACTACTGGTCTTACAGGGAACGATCGAAGGATAGACTGTTTGAGCATTACTCCCACGGAGGAAAGTGCGCATGGTCATTGTTGGATTCAATCCCGATGCAATTACTGTGTTTCATCAACACTCTGACAGTCCACAGAGTACAGAAAGCCTCCAGATGTGCATCAGAAACTACTACTGGTCTTCCAGGGAACGATCAAAGCGTAGACTCTTGATACATTACTCCCATGGAGGAAAGTGCGCATGGTGACTGTTGTATTCAATCCCGATGCAATTTCTGTGTTTCATCAACACTCTGATAGTCCACAGAGTACAGAATGCCTCGAGATGTGCATCGGAAACTACTACTGATCGTACAGGGAACGATCAGAGCATAGACTGTTTGAGAATTACTCCCATGGAGGAAAGTGCGCATGGTGACTGCTGTATTCTATCCCGAGGCAATTTCTGTGTTTCATCAACACTCTGATAGTCCACAGTTTACAGAAAGCCCCCAGATGTGCATCTGAAACTACTACTGGTCTTCCAGGGAACGATCAAAGCGTAGACTGTTGAGACATTACTTTTATGGAGGAATGTGCGCATGGTGACTGTTGTATTCAATCCCGATGCAATTTCTGAGTTTCATCAACACTCTGATACTCCACAGATTACAGAATGCCTCCAGAAGTGCATCGGAAACTACTACTGGTCTTCCAGGGAACGATCAAAGCGTAGACTGTTTGTTACATTACTCCCATGGAGGCAAGTGCGCATGGTGACTGTTGTATTCAATCCCGATGCAATTTCTGTGTTTCATCAACACTCTGATATTCCACAGATTACAGAATGCCTCCAGATGTGCATCGGAAACTACTACTGGTCTTCCAGGGAACGATCAAAGCGTAGACTGTTGAGACATTACTTTTATGGAGGAATGTGCGCATGGTGACTGTTGTATTCAATCCCGATGCAATTTCTGTGTTTCATCAACACTCTGATACTCCACAGATTACAGAATGCTCCATATGTGCATCGGAAACTGCTACTGGTCTTCCAGGGAACGATCAAAGCGTAAACTCTTTGAAACATTACTCCCATGGAGGAAAGTGCGCATGGTGACTGTTGTATTCAATCCCGATGCAATTTGTGAGTTTCATCAACACTCTGATATTCCACAGATTACAGATTGCCTCCAGATGTGCATCGGAAACTACTACTTCTCTTCCAGGGAACGTTCAAAGCGTAGACTGTTGGAGAAATTACTCCCATGGAGTAAAGTGCGCATGGTGACTGTTGTATTCAATCCCGATGCAATTTCTGTGTTTCATCAACACTCTGGTAGTCCACAGATTGCAGAATGCCTCCAGAAGTGCATCGGAAACTACTACTGGTCTTCCAGGGAACGATCAAAGCGTAGACTGTTTGATACATTACTCACATGGAGGCAAGTGCGCATGGTGACTGTTGTATTCAATCCCGATGCAATTTCTGTGTTTCATCAACACTCTGATATTGCACAGATTACAGAATGCCTCCAGATGTGCATCGGAAACTACTACTTCTCTTCCAGGGAACGATCAAAGCGTAGACTGTTAGAGACATCACTCCCATGGATGAAAGTGCGCATGGTGACTGTTGTATTCAATCCCGATGCAATTACTGTGTTTCATCAACACTCTGATAGTCCACAGATTACAGAATTTTTTCAGATGTGCATCAATAACTACTACTGGTCTTCCAGGGAACGATCAAAGCGTAGGCTGTTTTAGATATTAATCGCATGGAGGATAGTGCGCATGGTGACTGTTGTATTCAATCCCGATGCAGTTTCTGTGTTTCATCAACACTCTGATAGTCCACAGATTACAGAATGCCTCCAGATGTGAATTGGAAGCTACTACTGATCTTCCAGGGAACGATCAAAGCGTAGACTGTTGGAGACATTACTCCCATGGCGGAAACTGCGCATGGAGACTGTTGTATTCAATCCCGATGCAATTTCTGTGTTTCATCAACACTCTGATAGTCCACAGAGAACAGAAAGCCTCCAGATGTGCATCGGAAACTACTACTGGTCTTCCAGGGAACGATCAAAGCGTAGACTGTTTGAGACATTACTCCTATGGAGGAAAGTGCGCCTGGTGACTGCTGTATTCAATCCCGATGCAATTTCTGTGTTTCATCTACACTCTGATAGTCCACAAATTACAGAATGCCTCCAGGTGTGCATCGGAAACTACTACTGGTCTTCCAGGGAAAGATCAAAGCGTAGACTGTCTGAGACATTACTCCCATGGCGGAAAGTGCGCATAGTGACTATTGTATTCAATCCCGATGCAATTTCTGTGTTTCATCAACACTCTGATATTGCACAGATTACAGAATGCCTCCAGATGTGCATCGGAAACTACTACTTCTCTTCCAGGGAACGATCAAAGCGTAGACTGTTAGAGACATCACTCCCATGGATGAAAGTGCGCATGGTGACTGTTGTATTCAATCCCGATGCAATTACTGTGTTTCATCAACACTCTGATAGTCCACAGATTACAGAATTTTTTCAGATGTGCATCAATAACTACTACTGGTCTTCCAGGGAACGATCAAAGCGTAGGCTGTTTTAGATATTAATCGCATGGAGGATAGTGCGCATGGTGACTGTTGTATTCAATCCCGATGCAGTTTCTGTGTTTCATCAACACTCTGATAGTCCACAGATTACAGAATGCCTCCAGATGTGAATTGGAAGCTACTACTGATCTTCCAGGGAACGATCAAAGCGTAGACTGTTGGAGACATTACTCCCATGGCGGAAACTGCGCATGGAGACTGTTGTATTCAATCCCGATGCAATTTCTGTGTTTCATCAACACTCTGATAGTCCACAGAGAACAGAAAGCCTCCAGATGTGCATCGGAAACTACTACTGGTCTTCCAGGGAACGATCAAAGCGTAGACTGTTTGAGACATTACTCCTATGGAGGAAAGTGCGCCTGGTGACTGCTGTATTCAATCCCGATGCAATTTCTGTGTTTCATCTACACTCTGATAGTCCACAAATTACAGAATGCCTCCAGATGTGCATCGGAAACTACTACTGGTCTTCCAATGAAAGATCAAACCGTAGACTGTCTGAGACATTGCTCCCATGGCGGAAAATGCTCATAGTGACTATTGTATTCAATCCCGATGCAATTTCTGTGTTTCATCAACACTCTAATAGTCAACAGAATGATTCCAGATGTGCATCGGAAACTACTACTGGCCTAACAGGGAACGATCAAAGAATAGACTGTTTGAGAATTACTCCCACGGAGGAAAGTGCGCATGGTCACTGTTGTATTCAATCCCGATGCAATTACTGTGTTTCATCAACAGTCTGATAGTCCACAAAGAACAGAAAGCCTCCAGATGTGCATCGGAAGCTACTACTGGTCTTCCAGGGAACGATCAAACGTAGACTGTTAGAGACATTACTCCCATGGAGGAAAGTGCGCATGGAGACTGTTGTATTCAATCCCGATGCAATTTCTGGGTTTCATCAACACTCTGATAGTCCACAGAGTACAGAAAGCCTCCAGATGTGCATCGGAAACTACTACTGGTCTTCCAGGGAACGATCAAAGCGTAGACTGTTAGAGACATTAGTCCCATGGAGGAAAGTGCGCATGGTGACTGTTGTATTCAATCCCGATGTAATTACTGTGTTTCATCAACACTCTGATACTCCACAGATTACATAATTTCTTCAGATGTGCATCAATAACTACTACAGGTCTTCCAGGGAACGATCAAAGCGTAGGCTGTTTTAGATATTACTCGCATGGAGGAGAGTGCGCATGGTGACTGTTGTATTCAATCCCGATGCAGTTTCTGTGTTTCATTAACACTCTGATAGTCCACAGATTACAGAATGCGTCCAGATGTGCACCGGAAACTACTATTGGTCTTCCAGGGAACGATCAAAGCGTAGACTGTTAGAGACATTAGTCCCATGGAGGAAAGTGCGCATGGTGGCTGTTGTATTCAATCCCGATGCAATTACTGTGTTTCATCAACACTCTGATAGTCCACAGATTACAGAATTTCTTCAGATGTGCATCAATAACTACTACTGGTCTTCCAGGGAACGATCAAAGCGTAGGCTGTCTTAGATATTACTCGCATGGAGGATAGTGCGCATGGTGACTGTTGTATTCAATCCCGATGAAGTTTCTGTGTTTCATCAACACTCTGATAGTCCACAAAGAACAGAAAGCCTCCAGATGTGCATCGGAAACTACTACTGGTCTTCCAGGGAACGATCAAACATAGACTGTTAGAGACATTACTCCCATGGAGGAAAGTGCGCATGGTGACTGTTGTATTTAATCCAGATGGAATTACTGTGTTTCATCAAAACTCTGATAGTCTACACATTACATAATGCCACCAGATGTGCATCAGAAACTACTAGTGGTCTTCCAGGGAACGATCAAAGCGTAGACTGTTTGAGACATTACTCCCATGGAGGAAAGTGCGCCTGGTGACTGTTGTATTCAACCCCGATGCAATTACTGTGTTTCATCAACACTCTGTTACTCCACAGATTACATAATTTCTTCAGATGTGCATCAATAACTACTACTGGTCTTCCAGGGAACGATCAAAGCGTAGGCTGTTTTAGATATTACTCGCATGGAGGATACTGCGCATGGTGACTGTTGTATTCAATCCCGATGCAGTTTCTGTGTTTCATCAACACTCTGATAGTCCACAGATTACAGAATGCGTCCAGATGTGCACCGGAAACTACTATTGGTCTTCCAGGGAACGATCAAAGCGTAGACTGTCGGAGACATAACTCCCATGGCGGAAAGTGCGCATGGTGACTATTGTATTCAATCCCCATGCAATTTCTGTGTTTCATCAACACTCTGATAGTCCGCAGATTACAGAATGCCTTCAGATGTGCATCGGAAACTACTACTGGTCTTCCAGGGAACGATCAAATCGTTGACTGTTTGAGACATTACTCCCATGGAGGAAAGTGCGCATGGTGACTGTTGTATTCAATCCCGATGCAATTTCTGTGTTTCATCAACACTCTGATAGTCCACAAAGAACAGAAAGCCTCCAGATGTGCATCGGAAACTACTACTGGTCTTCCAGAGAACGATCAAACGTAGACTGTTAGAGACATTACTCCCATGGAGGAAAGTGCGCATGGTGACTGTTGTATTTAATCCCAATGGAATAACTGTGTTTCATCAACACTCTGATAGTCTACACATTACATAATGCCACCAGATGTGCATCAGAAACTACTAGTGGTCTTCCAGGGAATGATCAAAGCGTAGACTGTTTGAGACTTTACTCCCATGGAGGAAAGTGCGCCTGGTGACTGTTGTATTCAATCCCGATGCAATTTCTGTGTTTCATCAACACTCTGATAGTCCACAAATTACAGAATGCCTCCAGATGTGCATCGGAAACTACTACTGGTCTTCCAGGGAACGATCAAAACGTAGACTGTTTGAGACATTACTCCCGTGTAGGAAAGTGCGCATGGTGACTGTTGTATTCAATCCCGATGCAATTTCAGTGTTTCATCAACACTCTGATACTCCACAGATTACAGAATGCCTCCAGATGTGCATCGGAAACTGCTACTGGTCTTCCAGGGAACGATCAAAGCGTAGACTGTTTGATACATTACTCCCATGGAGGAAAGTGCGCATGGTGACTGTTGTATTCAATCCCGTTGCAATTTCTGTGTTTAATCAACACTCTGATATTCCACAGATTACAGAATGCCTCCAGATGTGCATCGGAAACTACTACTGGTATTCCAGGGAACGATCAAAGCGTAGACTGTTGAGACATTACTTTTATGGAGGAATGTGCGCATGGTGACTGTTGTATTCGATCCCGATGCAATTTCTGTGTTTCATCAACACTCTGATACTCCACAGATTACAGAATGCCTCCACATGTGCATCGGAAACTGCTACTGGTCTTCCAGGGAACGATCAAAGCGTAAACTCTTTGAAACCTTACTCCCGTGGAGGAAAGTGCGCATGGTGATTGTTGTATTCAATCCCGATGCAATTAATGTGTTTCATCAACACTATGATAGTCCACAGATTACGGAAACCCTCCATATGTGCATGGGAAACTACTACTGGTCTTCCAGGGAACGATCAAAGCGTAGACTGTTAGCGACATTACTCCCATGGAGAAAAGTGCGCATGGTGACTGTTGTATTCAATCCCGATGCAATTTCTGTGTTTCATCAACACTCTGGTAGTCCACAGATTACAGAATGCCTCCAGATGTGCAATTGGAACTACTACTGGTCTACCAGGGGATGATCAAAGCGTAGACTGTTTGAGACATTACTCCCATGGAGGAAAGTGCGCATGGAGACTGTTGTATTCAATCCCGATGCAATTTCTGTGTTTCATCAACACTCTGATAGTCCACAGAGTACAGAAAGCCTCCAGATGTGCATCGGAAACTACTACTGGTCTTCCAGGGAAAGATCAAAGCGTAGACTGTTAGAGACATTAGTCCCATGGAGGAAAGTGCGCATGGTTACTGTTGTATTCAATCCCGATGCAATTACCGTGTTTCATCAACACTCTGATAGTCCACAGATTACAGAATTTCTTCAGATGTGCATCAATAACTACTACTGGTCTTCCAGCGAACGATCAAAGCGTAGGCTGTTGGAGACATAACTCCCATGGCGGAAAGTGCGCATGGTGACTATTGTATTCAATCCCGATGCAATTTCTGTGTTTCATCAACACTCTGATAGTCCACAGATTACAGAATGCCTTCAGATGTGCATCGGAAACTACTACTGGTCTTCCAGGGAACGATCAAAGCGTTGACTGTTTGAGACATTACTCCCATGGAGGAAAGTGCGCATGGTGACTGTTATATTCAATCCCGATGCAATTTCTGTGTTGCATCAACACTCTGATAGTCCACAAAGAACAGAAAGCCTCCAGATGTGCATCGGAAACTACTACTGGTCTTCCAGGGAACGACCAAACGTAGACTGTTAGAGACATTACTCCCATGGAGGAAAGTGCGCATGGTGACTGCTGTATTTAATCCCGATGGAATTACTGTGTTTCATCAACACTCTGATAGTCTACACATTACATAATGCCACCAGATGTGCATCAGAAACTACTAGTGGTCTTCCAGGGAACGACCAAAGCGTAGACTGTTTGAGACATTACTCCCATGGAGGAAAGTGCGCCTGGTGACTGTTGTATTCAATCCCGATGCAATATCTGTGTTTCATCAACACTCTGATAGTCCACAAATTACAGAATGCCTCCAGATGTGCATCGGAAACTACTACTGGTCTTCCAGGGAAAGATCAAAGCGTAGACTGTCTGAGACATTGCTCCCATGGCGGAAAATGCGCATAGTGACTATTGTATACAATCCCGATGCAATTTCTGTGTTTCACCAACACTCTAATAGTCAACAGAATGCCTCCAGATGTGCATCGGAAACTACTACTGGTCTTACAGGGAACGATCGAAGGATAGACTGTTTGAGCATTACTCCCACGGAGGAAAGTGCGCATGGTCATTGTTGGATTCAATCCCGATGCAATTACTGTGTTTCATCAACACTCTGACAGTCCACAGAGTACAGAAAGCCTCCAGATGTGCATCAGAAACTACTACTGGTCTTCCAGGGAACGATCAAAGCGTAGACTCTTGATACATTACTCCCATGGAGGAAAGTGCGCATGGTGACTGTTGTATTCAATCCCGATGCAATTTCTGTGTTTCATCAACACTCTGATAGTCCACAGAGTACAGAATGCCTCGAGATGTGCATCGGAAACTACTACTGATCGTACAGGGAACGATCAGAGCATAGACTGTTTGAGAATTACTCCCATGGAGGAAAGTGCGCATGGTGACTGCTGTATTCTATCCCGAGGCAATTTCTGTGTTTCATCAACACTCTGATAGTCCACAGTTTACAGAAAGCCCCCAGATGTGCATCTGAAACTACTACTGGTCTTCCAGGGAACGATCAAAGCGTAGACTGTTGAGACATTACTTTTATGGAGGAATGTGCGCATGGTGACTGTTGTATTCAATCCCGATGCAATTTCTGAGTTTCATCAACACTCTGATACTCCACAGATTACAGAATGCCTCCAGAAGTGCATCGGAAACTACTACTGGTCTTCCAGGGAACGATCAAAGCGTAGACTGTTTGTTACATTACTCCCATGGAGGCAAGTGCGCATGGTGACTGTTGTATTCAATCCCGATGCAATTTCTGTGTTTCATCAACACTCTGATATTCCACAGATTACAGAATGCCTCCAGATGTGCATCGGAAACTACTACTGGTCTTCCAGGGAACGATCAAAGCGTAGACTGTTGAGACATTACTTTTATGGAGGAATGTGCGCATGGTGACTGTTGTATTCAATCCCGATGCAATTTCTGTGTTTCATCAACACTCTGATACTCCACAGATTACAGAATGCTCCATATGTGCATCGGAAACTGCTACTGGTCTTCCAGGGAACGATCAAAGCGTAAACTCTTTGAAACATTACTCCCATGGAGGAAAGTGCGCATGGTGACTGTTGTATTCAATCCCGATGCAATTTGTGAGTTTCATCAACACTCTGATATTCCACAGATTACAGATTGCCTCCAGATGTGCATCGGAAACTACTACTTCTCTTCCAGGGAACGTTCAAAGCGTAGACTGTTGGAGAAATTACTCCCATGGAGTAAAGTGCGCATGGTGACTGTTGTATTCAATCCCGATGCAATTTCTGTGTTTCATCAACACTCTGGTAGTCCACAGATTGCAGAATGCCTCCAGAAGTGCATCGGAAACTACTACTGGTCTTCCAGGGAACGATCAAAGCGTAGACTGTTTGATACATTACTCACATGGAGGCAAGTGCGCATGGTGACTGTTGTATTCAATCCCGATGCAATTTCTGTGTTTCATCAACACTCTGATATTGCACAGATTACAGAATGCCTCCAGATGTGCATCGGAAACTACTACTTCTCTTCCAGGGAACGATCAAAGCGTAGACTGTTAGAGACATCACTCCCATGGATGAAAGTGCGCATGGTGACTGTTGTATTCAATCCCGATGCAATTACTGTGTTTCATCAACACTCTGATAGTCCACAGATTACAGAATTTTTTCAGATGTGCATCAATAACTACTACTGGTCTTCCAGGGAACGATCAAAGCGTAGGCTGTTTTAGATATTAATCGCATGGAGGATAGTGCGCATGGTGACTGTTGTATTCAATCCCGATGCAGTTTCTGTGTTTCATCAACACTCTGATAGTCCACAGATTACAGAATGCCTCCAGATGTGAATTGGAAGCTACTACTGATCTTCCAGGGAACGATCAAAGCGTAGACTGTTGGAGACATTACTCCCATGGCGGAAACTGCGCATGGAGACTGTTGTATTCAATCCCGATGCAATTTCTGTGTTTCATCAACACTCTGATAGTCCACAGAGAACAGAAAGCCTCCAGATGTGCATCGGAAACTACTACTGGTCTTCCAGGGAACGATCAAAGCGTAGACTGTTTGAGACATTACTCCTATGGAGGAAAGTGCGCCTGGTGACTGCTGTATTCAATCCCGATGCAATTTCTGTGTTTCATCTACACTCTGATAGTCCACAAATTACAGAATGCCTCCAGGTGTGCATCGGAAACTACTACTGGTCTTCCAGGGAAAGATCAAAGCGTAGACTGTCTGAGACATTACTCCCATGGCGGAAAGTGCGCATAGTGACTATTGTATTCAATCCCGATGCAATTTCTGTGTTTCATAAACACTCTAATAATCAACAGAATGCCTCCAGATGTGCATCGGACTCTACTACTGGTCTTACAGGGAACGGTCAAAGAATAGACGGTTTGAGAATTACTCCCACGGAGGAAAGTGCGCATGGTGACTGTTGTATTCAATAACGATGCAATTACTGTGTTTCATCAACACTCTGATAGTCTACAGAGTACAAAAAGCCTCCAGATGTGCATCGGAAACCACTACTGGTCTTACAGGGAACGATCAAAGCGTAGACTGTTAGAGACATTACTCCCATGGAGGAAAGAGCGCATGGTGACTGTTGTATTCAATCCCGATGCAATTTCTGTGTTTCATCAACACTCTGATAGTCCACAGATTACAGAAAGCCCCCAGATGTGCATCTGAAACTGCTACTGGTCTTCCAGGGAACGATCAAAGCGTAGACTGTTTGAGAATTACTCCCATGGAGGAAAGTGCGCATGGTGACTGTTGTATTCAATCTCGATGCAATTTCTGTGTTTCATCAACACTCTGATACTCCACAGATTACAGAATGCCTCCACATGTGCATCGGAAAGTGCTACTGGTCTTCCAGGGAACGATCAAAGCGTAAACTCTTTGAAACATTACTCCCATGGAGGAAAGTGGCATGTTGACTGTTGTATTCAATCCCGATGCAATTTCTGTGTTTCTTCAACACTCTGATAGTCCACAGATTACGGAAAGCCTCCATATGTGCATCGGAAACTACTACTGGTCTTCCAGGGAACGATCAAATCGTAGACTGTTAGAGACATTATTCCCATTTAGTAAAGTGCGCATGGTGACTGTTGTATTCAATCCCGATGCAATTTCTGTGTTTAATCAACACTCTGGTAGTCCACAGATTACTGAATGCCTCCAGATGTGCAATTGAAACTACTACTGGTCTACCAGGGAACGATCAAAGCGTAGACTGTTTGAGACATTACTCCCATGGAGGAAACTGCGCATGGAGACTGTTGTATTCAATCAAGATGCAATTTCTGTGTTTCATCAACACTCTGATGGTCCACAGAGTACAGAAAGCCTCCAGATGTGCATCGGAAACTACTACTGGTCTTCCAGGGAACGATCAAAGCGTAGACTGTTAGAAACATTACTCCCATGGAGGAAAGTGCGCATGGTGACTGTTGTATTCAATCCCGATGCAATTACTGTGTTTCATCAACATTCTGATAGTCCACAGATTACAGAATTTCTTCAGATATGCATCAATAACTACTACAGGTCTTCCAGGGAACGATCAAAGCGTAAGCTGTTTTAGATATTACTCACATGGAGGAAAGTGCGCATGGTGACTGTTGTATTCAATCCCGATGCAATTTCTGCGTTTCATCAACACTCTGATACTCCACAGATTACAGAATGCCTCCACATGTGCATCGGAAAGTGCTACTGGTCTTCCAGGGAACGATCAAAGCGTAAACTCTTTGAAACATTACTCCCATGGAGGAAAGTGCGCATGTTAACTGTTGTATTCAATCCCGATGCAATTTCTGTGTTTCATCAACACTCTGATAGTCCACAGATTACGGAAAGCCTCCATATGTGCATCGGAAACTACTACTGGTCTTCCAGGGAACGATCAAAGCGTAGACTGTTAGAGACATTATTCCCATTTAGTAAAGTGCGCATGGTGACTGTTGTATTCAATCCCGATGCAATTTCTGTGTCTCATCAACACTCTGATAGTCCACAGAGAACAGAAAGCCTCCAGATGTGCATCGGAAACTATTACTGGTCTTCCAGGGAACGAGCAAAGCGTAGACTGTTAGAGACATTACTCCCATGGAGGAATGTGCGCATGGTGACTGTTGTATTTAATCCCGATTGAATTACTGTGTTTCATCAACACTCTGATAGTCTACACATTACAGAATGCCACCAGATGTGCATCAGAAACTACTAGTGGTCTTCCAGGGAAAGATCAAAGCGTAGACTGTCTGAGACATTACTCCCATGGCGGAAAGTGCGCATAGTGATTATTGTATAAAATCCCGATGCAATTTCTGTGTTTCATCAACACTCTGATAGTGCACAGATTACAGAATGCCTTCAGATGTGCATCGGAAACTACTACTGGTCTTCCAGGGAAAGATCAAAGCGTAGACTGTCTGAGACATTACTCCCATGGCGGAAAGTGCGCATGGTGACTGTTGTATTCAATCCCGATGCAATTTCTGTGTTTCATCAACACTCTGATAGTCCACAGAGTACAGAATGCCTCGAGATGTGCATCGGAAACTACTACTGGTCTTACAGGGAACGATCAAAGCATAGACTGTTTGAGAATTACTCCCATGGAGGAAAGTGCGCATGGTGACTGTTGTATTCAATCCCGATGCAATTTCTGTGTTTCATCAACATTCTGATAGTCCACAGATTACAGAATGCATCCAGATGTTCATCGTAAAACTCTACTGGTCTTCCAGGGAACCATCAAAACGTAGACTGTTTGAGACATTACTCCCATGGAGGAAACTGCACATGGAGACTCTTGTATTCAATCCCGATGCAATATCTGTGTTTCATCAACACTCTGATACTCCACAGATTACAGAAAGCCCCCAGATGTGCATCTGAAACTACTACTGGTCTTCCAGGGAACGATCAAAGCGTAGACTGTTTGAGACATCACTCCCATGGAGGAAACTGCGAATGGTGTCTGTTGTATTCATTCCCGATGCAATTTCTGTGTTTTATCAACACTCTGATAGTCCACAGATTACAGAATGCCACCAGATGTACATCGGAAACTACTACTGGTCTTACAGGGAACGATCAAAGCATAGACTGTTTGAGAATTACTCCCATGGAGGAAAGTGCGCATGGTGACTGTTGTGTTCAATCCCGATGCAATTTCTGTGTTTCATCAACACTCTGATACTCCACAGATTACAGAATGCCTCCACATGTGCATCGGAAACTGCTACTGGTCTTCCAGGGAACGATCAAAGCGTAAACTCTTTGAAACATTACTTCCATGGAGGAAAGTGCGCATGTTGACTGTTGTATTCAATCCCGATGCAATTTCTGTGTTTCATCAACACTCTGATAGTCCACAAATTACAGAATGCCTTCAAATGTGCATCACAAACTACTACTGGTCTTCTAGGGAACGATCAAGGCGTTGACTGTTTGAGACATTACTCCCATGGAGGAAAGTGCGCATGGTGACAGTTGTATTCAATCCCGATGCAATTTCTGTGTTTCATCAACACTCTGATAGTCCACAGAGAACAGAAAGCCTGCAGATGTGCATCGGAAACTACTACTGGTCTTCCAGGGAACGAGCAAAGCGTAGACTGTTAGAGACATTACTCCCATGGAGGAAAGTGCGCATGGTGACTGTTGTATTTAATCCCGATTGAATTACTGTGTTTCATCAACACTCTGATAGTCTTCACATTACAGAATGCCACCAGATGAGCATCAGAAACTACTAGTGGTCATCCAGGGAACGATCAAAGCGTAGACTGTTTGAGACATTACTCCCATGGAGAAAAATGCGCCTGTTGACTGTTGTATTCAATCCCGATGCATTTTCTGTGTTTCATCATACACTCTGATAGTCCACAAATTACAGAATGCCTCCAGATGTGCATCGGAAACTACTACTGGTCTTCCAGGGAAAGATCAAAGCGTAGACTGTCTGAGACATTACTCCCATGGCGGAAAGTGCGCATAGTGACTAATGTATACAATCCCGATGCAATTTCTGTGTTTTATCAACACTCTGATACTCCACAGATTACAGAATGCCTCCAGATGTGCATCGGAATCTACTACTGGTCTTCCAGGGAAAGATCAAAGCGTAGACTGTCTGAGACATTACTCCCATGGCGGAAAGTGCGCATAGTGACTATTGTATACAATCCCGATGCAATTTCTGTGTTTCATCAACACTCTGATAGTCCACAGATTACAGAATGCCTCCAGATGTTCATCGTAAACCTCTACTGGTCTTCCAGGGAACCATCAAAACGTAGACTGTTTGAGACATTACTCCCATGGAGGAAACTGCGCATGGAGACTCTTGTATTGAATCCCGATGCAATTTCTGTGTTTCATCAACACTCTGATACTCCACAGATTACAGAATGCCTCCAGATGTGCATCGGAAACTACTACTGGTCTTCCAGGGAACGATCAAAGCGTAGACTGTTTGATACATTACTCCCATGGAGGAAAGTGCGCATGGCGAATGTTGTATTCAATCCCGATGCAATTTCTGTGTTTCATCAACACTCTGATATTCCACAGATTACAGAATGCCTCCAGATGTGCATCGGAAACTACTACTGGTCTTCCAGGGAACGATCAAAGCGTAGACTGTTGAGACATTACTTTTATGGAGGAATGTGCGCATGGTGACTGTTGTATACAATCCCGATGCAATTTCTGTGTTTCATCAACACTCTGATAGTCCACAGATTACAGAATGCCTCCAGATGTGCATCGGAAACTACTACTGGTCTTCCAGGGAACGATCAAAGCGTAGACTCTCTGAGACATTACTCCCATGGCGGAAAGTGCGCATAGTGACTATTGTATACAATCCCGATGCAATTTCTGTGTTTCATGACACTCTGATACTCCACAGATTACAGAATGCCTCCACATGTGCATCGGAAACTGCTACTGGTCTTCCAGGGAACGATCAAAGCGTAAACTCTTTGAAACATTACTCGCATGGAGGAAAGTGCGCATGTTGACTGTTGTATTCAATCCCGATGCTATTACTGTGTTTCATCAACACTCTGATAGTCCACAGATTACAGAATTTCTTCAGACATGCATCAATAACTACTACAGGTCTTCCAGGGAACGATCAAAGCGTAGGCTGTTTTAGATATTACTCGCATGGAGGATAGTGCGCATGGTGACTGTTGTATTCAATCCCGGTGCAATTTCTGTGTTTCATCAACGCTCTGATAGTCCACAGATTACAGAATGCCTCCAGATGTGCATCGGAAACTACTACTGGTCTTCCAGGGAACGATCAAAGCGTAGACTGTTGGCGACATTACTCCCATGGCGGAAAGTGCCCATGGTGACTATTGTATTCAATCCCGATGCAATTTCTGTGTTTCATCAACACTCTGATAGTCCACAGATTACAGAATGCCTTCAGATGTGCATCAGTAACTACTACTGGTCTTCTAGGGAACGATCAAAGCGTAGACTGTCTGAGACATTACTCCCATGGCGGAAAGTGCGCATGGTGACTGTTGTATTCAATCCCGATGCAATTTCTGTGTTTCATCAACACTCTGATAGTCCACAGAGTACAGAATGCCTCGAGATGTGCATCGGAAACTACTACTGGTCTTACAGGGAACGATCAAAGCATAGACTGTTTGAGAATTACTCCCATGGAGGAAAGTGCGCATGGTGACTGTTGTATTCAATCCCGATGCAATTTCTGTGTTTCATCAACATTCTGATAGTCCACAGATTACAGAATGCATCCAGATGTTCATCGTAAAACTCTACTGGTCTTCCAGGGAACCATCAAAACGTAGACTGTTTGAGACATTACTCCCATGGAGGAAACTGCACATGGAGACTCTTGTATTCAATCCCGATGCAATATCTGTGTTTCATCAACACTCTGATACTCCACAGATTACAGAAAGCCCCCAGATGTGCATCTGAAACTACTACTGGTCTTCCAGGGAACGATCAAAGCGTAGACTGTTTGAGACATCACTCCCATGGAGGAAACTGCGAATGGTGTCTGTTGTATTCATTCCCGATGCAATTTCTGTGTTTTATCAACACTCTGATAGTCCACAGATTACAGAATGCCACCAGATGTACATCGGAAACTACTACTGGTCTTACAGGGAACGATCAAAGCATAGACTGTTTGAGAATTACTCCCATGGAGGAAAGTGCGCATGGTGACTGTTGTGTTCAATCCCGATGCAATTTCTGTGTTTCATCAACACTCTGATACTCCACAGATTACAGAATGCCTCCACATGTGCATCGGAAACTGCTACTGGTCTTCCAGGGAACGATCAAAGCGTAAACTCTTTGAAACATTACTTCCATGGAGGAAAGTGCGCATGTTGACTGTTGTATTCAATCCCGATGCAATTTCTGTGTTTCATCAACACTCTGATAGTCCACAAATTACAGAATGCCTTCAAATGTGCATCACAAACTACTACTGGTCTTCTAGGGAACGATCAAGGCGTTGACTGTTTGAGACATTACTCCCATGGAGGAAAGTGCGCATGGTGACAGTTGTATTCAATCCCGATGCAATTTCTGTGTTTCATCAACACTCTGATAGTCCACAGAGAACAGAAAGCCTGCAGATGTGCATCGGAAACTACTACTGGTCTTCCAGGGAACGAGCAAAGCGTAGACTGTTAGAGACATTACTCCCATGGAGGAAAGTGCGCATGGTGACTGTTGTATTTAATCCCGATTGAATTACTGTGTTTCATCAACACTCTGATAGTCTTCACATTACAGAATGCCACCAGATGAGCATCAGAAACTACTAGTGGTCTTCCAGGGAACGATCAAAGCGTAGACTGTTTGAGACATTACTCCCATGGAGAAAAATGCGCCTGTTGACTGTTGTATTCAATCCCGATGCATTTTCTGTGTTTCATCATACACTCTGATAGTCCACAAATTACAGAATGCCTCCAGATGTGCATCGGAAACTACTACTGGTCTTCCAGGGAAAGATCAAAGCGTAGACTGTCTGAGACATTACTCCCATGGCGGAAAGTGCGCATAGTGACTAATGTATACAATCCCGATGCAATTTCTGTGTTTTATCAACACTCTGATACTCCACAGATTACAGAATGCCTCCAGATGTGCATCGGAATCTACTACTGGTCTTCCAGGGAAAGATCAAAGCGTAGACTGTCTGAGACATTACTCCCATGGCGGAAAGTGCGCATAGTGACTATTGTATACAATCCCGATGCAATTTCTGTGTTTCATCAACACTCTGATAGTCCACAGATTACAGAATGCCTCCAGATGTTCATCGTAAACCTCTACTGGTCTTCCAGGGAACCATCAAAACGTAGACTGTTTGAGACATTACTCCCATGGAGGAAACTGCGCATGGAGACTCTTGTATTGAATCCCGATGCAATTTCTGTGTTTCATCAACACTCTGATACTCCACAGATTACAGAATGCCTCCAGATGTGCATCGGAAACTACTACTGGTCTTCCAGGGAACGATCAAAGCGTAGACTGTTTGATACATTACTCCCATGGAGGAAAGTGCGCATGGCGACTGTTGTATTCAATCCCGATGCAATTTCTGTGTTTCATCAACACTCTGATATTCCACAGATTACAGAATGCCTCCAGATGTGCATCGGAAACTACTACTGGTCTTCCAGGGAACGATCAAAGCGTAGACTGTTGAGACATTACTTTTATGGAGGAATGTGCGCATGGTGACTGTTGTATACAATCCCGATGCAATTTCTGTGTTTCATCAACACTCTGATAGTCCACAGATTACAGAATGCCTCCAGATGTGCATCGGAAACTACTACTGGTCTTCCAGGGAACGATCAAAGCGTAGACTCTCTGAGACATGACTCCCATGGCGGAAAGTGCGCATAGTGACTATTGTATACAATCCCGATGCAATTTCTGTGTTTCATGACACTCTGATACTCCACAGATTACAGAATGCCTCCACATGTGCATCGGAAACTGCTACTGGTCTTCCAGGGAACGATCAAAGCGTAAACTCTTTGAAACATTACTCGCATGGAGGAAAGTGCGCATGTTGACTGTTGTATTCAATCCCGATGCTATTACTGTGTTTCATCAACACTCTGATAGTCCACAGATTACAGAATTTCTTCAGACATGCATCAATAACTACTACAGGTCTTCCAGGGAACGATCAAAGCGTAGGCTGTTTTAGATATTACTCGCATGGAGGATAGTGCGCATGGTGACTGTTGTATTCAATCCCGGTGCAATTTCTGTGTTTCATCAACGCTCTGATAGTCCACAGATTACAGAATGCCTCCAGATGTGCATCGGAAACTACTACTGGTCTTCCAGGGAACGATCAAAGCGTAGACTGTTGGCGACATTACTCCCATGGCGGAAAGTGCCCATGGTGACTATTGTATTCAATCCCGATGCAATTTCTGTGTTTCATCAACACTCTGATAGTCCACAGATTACAGAATGCCTTCAGATGTGCATCAGTAACTACTACTGGTCTTCTAGGGAACGATCAAAGCGTTGACTGTTTGAGACATTACTCCCATGGAGGAAAGTGCGCATGGTGACAGTTGTATTCACTACCGATGCAATTTCTGTGTTTCATCAACACTCTGATAGTCCACAGATTACAGAATGCCTCCAGATGTGCATCGGAAACTACTACTGGTCTTCCAGGCAACGATCAAAGCGTAGACTGTTTGATACATTACTCCCATGGAGGAAAGTGCGCATGGCGACTGTTGTATTCAATGCCGATGCAATTTCTGTGTTTTATCAACACTCTGATACTCCACAGATTACAGAATGCCTCCACATGTGCATCGGAAACTGCTACTGGTCTTCCAGGGAACGATCAAAGCGTAGACTGTTAGAAAAATTACTCAAATGGAGGAAAGTGCGCATGTTGACTGTTGTATTCAATCCCGATGCAATTACTGTGTTTCATCAACACTCTGATAGTCCGCAGATTACAGTATTTCTTCAGATATGCATCAATAACTACAACAGGTCTTCTAGGGAACGATCAAAGCGTAGGCTGTTTTAGATATTACTCGCATGGAGGATAGTGCGCATGGTGACTGTTGAATTCAATCCCGGTGCAATTTCTGTGTTTCATCAACAGTCTAATAGTCCACAGATTACAGAATGCCTCAGATGTGCATCGGAAACTACTACTGGTCTTCCAGGGAACGATCAAAGCGTAGACTGTTGGCGACATTACTCCCATGGCGGAAAGTGCCCATGGTGACTATTGTATTCAATCCCGATGCAATTTCTGTGTTTCATCAACACTCTGATAGTCCACAGATTACAGAATGCCTTCAGATGTGCATCAGTAACTACTACTGGTCTTCTAGGGAACGATCACAGCGTAGACTGTCTGAGACATTACTCCCATGGCGGAAAGTGCGCATGGTGACTGTTGTATTCAATCCCGATGCAATTTCTGTGTTTCATCAACACTCTGATAGTCCACAGAGTACAGAATGCCTCGAGATGTGCATCGGAAACTACTACTGGTCTTACAGGGAACGATCAAAGCATAGACTGTTTGAGAATTACTCCCATGGAGGAAAGTGCGCATGGTGACTGTTGTATTCAATCCCGATGCAATTTCTGTGTTTCATCAACATTCTGATAGTCCACAGATTACAGAATGCATCCAGATGTTCATCGTAAAACTCTACTGGTCTTCCAGGGAACCATCAAAACGTAGACTGTTTGAGACATTACTCCCATGGAGGAAACTGCACATGGAGACTCTTGTATTCAATCCCGATGCAATATCTGTGTTTCATCAACACTCTGATACTCCACAGATTACAGAAAGCCCCCAGATGTGCATCTGAAACTACTACTGGTCTTCCAGGGAACGATCAAAGCGTAGACTGTTTGAGACATCACTCCCATGGAGGAAACTGCGAATGGTGTCTGTTGTATTCATTCCCGATGCAATTTCTGTGTTTTATCAACACTCTGATAGTCCACAGATTACAGAATGCCACCAGATGTACATCGGAAACTACTACTGGTCTTACAGGGAACGATCAAAGCATAGACTGTTTGAGAATTACTCCCATGGAGGAAAGTGCGCATGGTGACTGTTGTGTTCAATCCCGATGCAATTTCTGTGTTTCATCAACACTCTGATACTCCACAGATTACAGAATGCCTCCACATGTGCATCGGAAACTGCTACTGGTCTTCCAGGGAACGATCAAAGCGTAAACTCTTTGAAACATTACTTCCATGGAGGAAAGTGCGCATGTTGACTGTTGTATTCAATCCCGATGCAATTTCTGTGTTTCATCAACACTCTGATAGTCCACAAATTACAGAATGCCTTCAAATGTGCATCACAAACTACTACTGGTCTTCTAGGGAACGATCAAGGCGTTGACTGTTTGAGACATTACTCCCATGGAGGAAAGTGCGCATGGTGACAGTTGTATTCAATCCCGATGCAATTTCTGTGTTTCATCAACACTCTGATAGTCCACAGAGAACAGAAAGCCTGCAGATGTGCATCGGAAACTACTACTGGTCTTCCAGGGAACGAGCAAAGCGTAGACTGTTAGAGACATTACTCCCATGGAGGAAAGTGCGCATGGTGACTGTTGTATTTAATCCCGATTGAATTACTGTGTTTCATCAACACTCTGATAGTCTTCACATTACAGAATGCCACCAGATGAGCATCAGAAACTACTAGTGGTCTTCCAGGGAACGATCAAAGCGTAGACTGTTTGAGACATTACTCCCATGGAGAAAAATGCGCCTGTTGACTGTTGTATTCAATCCCGATGCATTTTCTGTGTTTCATCATACACTCTGATAGTCCACAAATTACAGAATGCCTCCAGATGTGCATCGGAAACTACTACTGGTCTTCCAGGGAAAGATCAAAGCGTAGACTGTCTGAGACATTACTCCCATGGCGGAAAGTGCGCATAGTGACTAATGTATACAATCCCGATGCAATTTCTGTGTTTTATCAACACTCTGATACTCCACAGATTACAGAATGCCTCCAGATGTGCATCGGAATCTACTACTGGTCTTCCAGGGAAAGATCAAAGCGTAGACTGTCTGAGACATTACTCCCATGGCGGAAAGTGCGCATAGTGACTATTGTATACAATCCCGATGCAATTTCTGTGTTTCATCAACACTCTGATAGTCCACAGATTACAGAATGCCTCCAGATGTTCATCGTAAACCTCTACTGGTCTTCCAGGGAACCATCAAAACGTAGACTGTTTGAGACATTACTCCCATGGAGGAAACTGCGCATGGAGACTCTTGTATTGAATCCCGATGCAATTTCTGTGTTTCATCAACACTCTGATACTCCACAGATTACAGAATGCCTCCAGATGTGCATCGGAAACTACTACTGGTCTTCCAGGGAACGATCAAAGCGTAGACTGTTTGATACATTACTCCCATGGAGGAAAGTGCGCATGGCGACTGTTGTATTCAATCCCGATGCAATTTCTGTGTTTCATCAACACTCTGATATTCCACAGATTACAGAATGCCTCCAGATGTGCATCGGAAACTACTACTGGTCTTCCAGGGAACGATCAAAGCGTAGACTGTTGAGACATTACTTTTATGGAGGAATGTGCGCATGGTGACTGTTGTATACAATCCCGATGCAATTTCTGTGTTTCATCAACACTCTGATAGTCCACAGATTACAGAATGCCTCCAGATGTGCATCGGAAACTACTACAGGTCTTCCAGGGAACGATCAAAGCGTAGACTCTCTGAGACATGACTCCCATGGCGGAAAGTGCGCATAGTGACTATTGTATACAATCCCGATGCAATTTCTGTGTTTCATGACACTCTGATACTCCACAGATTACAGAATGCCTCCACATGTGCATCGGAAACTGCTACTGGTCTTCCAGGGAACGATCAAAGCGTAAACTCTTTGAAACATTACTCGCATGGAGGAAAGTGCGCATGTTGACTGTTGTATTCAATCCCGATGCTATTACTGTGTTTCATCAACACTCTGATAGTCCACAGATTACAGAATTTCTTCAGACATGCATCAATAACTACTACAGGTCTTCCAGGGAACGATCAAAGCGTAGGCTGTTTTAGATATTACTCGCATGGAGGATAGTGCGCATGGTGACTGTTGTATTCAATCCCGGTGCAATTTCTGTGTTTCATCAACGCTCTGATAGTCCACAGATTACAGAATGCCTCCAGATGTGCATCGGAAACTACTACTGGTCTTCCAGGGAACGATCAAAGCGTAGACTGTTGGCGACATTACTCCCATGGCGGAAAGTGCCCATGGTGACTATTGTATTCAATCCCGATGCAATTTCTGTGTTTCATCAACACTCTGATAGTCCACAGATTACAGAATGCCTTCAGATGTGCATCAGTAACTACTACTGGTCTTCTAGGGAACGATCAAAGCGTTGACTGTTTGAGACATTACTCCCATGGAGGAAAGTGCGCATGGTGACAGTTGTATTCACTACCGATGCAATTTCTGTGTTTCATCAACACTCTGATAGTCCACAGATTACAGAATGCCTCCAGATGTGCATCGGAAACTACTACTGGTCTTCCAGGCAACGATCAAAGCGTAGACTGTTTGATACATTACTCCCATGGAGGAAAGTGCGCATGGCGACTGTTGTATTCAATGCCGATGCAATTTCTGTGTTTTATCAACACTCTGATACTCCACAGATTACAGAATGCCTCCACATGTGCATCGGAAACTGCTACTGGTCTTCCAGGGAACCATCAAAGCGTAGACTGTTAGAAAAATTACTCAAATGGAGGAAAGTGCGCATGTTGACTGTTGTATTCAATCCCGATGCAATTACTGTGTTTCATCAACACTCTGATAGTCCGCAGATTACAGAATTTCTTCAGATATGCATCAATAACTACAACAGGTCTTCTAGGGAACGATCAAAGCGTAGGCTGTTTTAGATATTACTCGCATGGAGGATAGTGCGCATGGTGACTGTTGAATTCAATCCCGGTGCAATTTCTGTGTTTCATCAACACTCTAATAGTCCACAGATTACAGAATGCCTCCAGATGTGCATCGGAAACTACTACTGGTCTTCCAGGGAACGATCAAAGCGTAGACTGTTTGAGACATCACTCCAATGGAGGAAACTGCGAATGGTGTCTGTTGTACTCATTCCCGATGCAATTTCTGTGTTTCATCAACACTCTGATAGTCCACAGATTACAGAATGCCACCAGATGTACATCGGAAACTACTACTGGTCTTACAGGGAACGATCAAAGCATAGACTGTTTGAGAATTACTCCCATAGAGGAAAGTGCGCATGGTGACTGTTGTGTTCAATCCCGATGCAATTTCTGTGTTTCATCAACACTCTGATACTCCACAGATTACAGAATGCCTCCACATGTGCATCGGAAACTGCTACTGGTCTTCCAGGGAACGATCAAAGCGTAAACTCTTTGAAACATTACTTCCATGGAGGAAAGTGCGCATGTTGACTGTTGTATTCAATCCCGATGCAATTTCTGTGTTTCATCAACACTCTGATAGTCCACAAATTACAGAATGCCTTCAAATGTGCATCACAAACTACTACTGGTCTTCTAGGGAACGATCAAGGCGTTGACTCTTTGAGACATTACTCCCATGGAGGAAAGTGCGCATGGTGACAGTTGTATTCAATCCCGATGCAATTTCTGTGTTTCATCAACACTCTGATAGTCCACAGAGAACAGAAAGCCTGCAGATGTGCATCGGAAACTACTACTGGTCTTCCAGGGAACGAGCAAAGCGTAGACTGTTAGAGACATTACTCCCATGGAGGAAAGTGCGCATGGTGACTGTTGTATTTAATCCCGATTGAATTACTGTGTTTCATCAACACTCTGATAGTCTTCACATTACAGAATGCCACCAGATGAGCATCAGAAACTACTAGTGGTCTTCCAGGGAACGATCAAAGCGTAGACTGTTTGAGACATTACTCCCATGGAGAAAAATGCGCCTGGTGACTGTTGTATTCAATCCCGATGCATTTTCTGTGTTTCATCATACACTCTGATAGTCCACAAATTACAGAATGCCTCTAGATGTGCATCGGAAACTACTACTGGTCTTCCAGGGAAAGATCAAAGCGTAGACTGTCTGAGACATTACTCCCATGGCGGAAAGTGCGCATAGTGACTAATGTATACAATCCCGATGCAATTTCTGTGTTTCATCAACACTCTCATAGTCCACAGATTACAGAATGCCTTCAGATGTGCATCGGAAACTACTACTGGTCTTCCAGGGAACCATCAAAACGTAGACTGTTTGAGACATTACTCCCATGGAGGAAACTGCGCATGGAGACTCTTGTATTCAATCCCGATGCAATATCTGTGTTTTATCAACACTCTGATACTCCACAGATTACAGAATGCCTCCAGATGTGCATCGGAATCTACTACTGGTCTTCCAGGGGAAGATCAAAGCGTAGACTGTCTGAGACATTACTCCCATGGCGGAAAGTGCGCATAGTGACTATTGTATACAATCCCGATGCAATTTCTGTGTTTCATCAACACTCTGATAGTCCACAGATTACAGAATGCCTAAAGATGTTCATCGTAAACCTCTACTGGTCTTCCAGGGAACCATCAAATCGTAGACTGTTTGAGACATTACTCCCATGGAGGAAACTGCGCATGGAGACTCTTGTATTGAATCCCGATGCAATTTCTGTGTTTCATCAACACTCTGATACTACACAGATTACAGTATGCCTCCAGATGTGCATCGGAAACTACTACTGGTCTTCCAGGGAACGATCAAAGCGTAGACTGTTTGATACATTACTCCCATGGAGGAAAGTGCGCATGGCGACTGTTGTATTCAATCCCGATGCAATTTCTGTGTTTCATCAACACTCTGATATTCCACAGATTACAGAATGCCTCCAGATGTGCATCGGAAACTACTACTGGTCTTCCAGGGAACGATCAAAGCGTAGACTGTTGAGACATTACTTTTATGGAGGAATGTGCGCATGGTGACTGTTGTATACAATCCCGATGCAATTTCTATGTTTCATCAACACTCTGATAGTCCACAGATTACAGAATGCCTCCAGATGTGCATCGGAAACTACTACTGGTCTTCCAGGGAAAGATCAAAGCGTAGACTGTCTGAGACATTACTCCCATGGCGGAAAGTGCGCATAGTGACTATTGTATACAATCCCGATGCAATTTCTGTGTTTCATCAACACTCTGATACTCCACAGATTACAGAATGCCTCCACATGTGCATCGGAAACTGCTACTGGTCTTCCAGGGAACGATCAAAGCGTAAACTCTTTGAAACATTACTCGCATGGAGGAAAGTGCGCATGTTGACTGTTGTATTCAATCCCGATGCTATTACTGTGTTTCATCAACACTCTGATAGTCCACAGATTACAAAATTTCTTCAGATATGCATCAATAACTACCACAGGTCTTCCAGGGAACGATCAAAGCGTAGGCTGTTTTAGATATTACTCGCATGGAGGATAGTGCGCATGGTGACTGTTGTATTCAATCCCGGTGCAATTTCTGTGTTTCATCAACGCTCTGATAGTCCACAGATTACAGAATGCCTCCAGATGTGCATCGGAAACTACTACTGGTCTTCCAGGGAACGATCAAAGCGTAGACTGTTGGCGACATTACTCCCATGGCGGAAAGTGCCCATGGTGACTATTGTATTCAATCCCGATGCAATTTCTGTGTTTCATCAACACTCTGATAGTCCACAGATTACAGAATGCCTTCAGATGTGCATCAGTAACTACTACTGGTCTTCTAGGGAACGATCAAAGCGTTGACTGTTTGAGACATTACTCCCATGGAGGAAAGTGCGCATGGTGACAGTTGTATTCACTACCGATGCAATTTCTGTGTTTCATCAACACTCTGATAGTCCACAGATTACAGAATGCCTCCAGATGTGCATCGGAAACTACTACTGGTCTTCCAGGCAACGATCAAAGCGTAGACTGTTTGATACATTACTCCCATGGAGGAAAGTGCGCATGGCGACTGTTGTATTCAATGCCGATGCAAATTCTGTGTTTTATCAACACTCTGATACTCCACAGATTACAGAATGCCTCCACATGTGCATCGGAAACTGCTACTGGTCTTCCAGGGAACGATCAAAGCGTAGACTGTTAGAAAAATTACTCAAATGGAGGAAAGTGCGCATGGTGACTGTTGTATTCAATCCCGATGCAATTACTGTGTTTCATCAACACTCTGATAGTCCGCAGATTACAGAATTTCTTCAGATATGCATCAATAACTACAACAGGTCTTCTAGGGAACGATCAAAGCGTAGGCTGTTTTAGATATTACTCGCATGGAGGATAGTGCGCATGGTGACTGTTGTATTCAATCCCGGTGCAATTTCTGTGTTTCCATCAACACTCTAATAGTCCACAGATTACAGAATGCCTCCAGATGTGCATCGGAAACTACTACTGGTCTTCCAGGGAACGATCAAAGCGTAGACTGTTGGAGACATTACTCCCATGGCGGAAAGTGCGCATGGTGATTATTGTATTCAATCCCGATGCAATTTCTGTGTTTCGTCAACAGTCTGATAGTCACAGATTACAGAGTGCCACCAGATGTGCATCGGAAACTACTACTGGTCTTCCACGGAACGATCAAATCGTACAATGTTAGAGACATTACTCCCATGGAAGAAAGTGCTCATGGTGACTGTTGTTTTCAATCTCGATGCAATTTCAATGTTTCATCAACAGTCTGATAGTCCACAGAGTACAGAAAGCCTCCAGATGTGCATCGGAAACTACTACTGGTCTTCCAGGGAACGATCAAAGCGTAGACTGTTAGAGACATTACTCCCATGGAGGAAAGTGCGCCTGGTGACTGTTGTATTTAATCCCGATGGAATTACTGTGTTTCATCAACACTCTGATAGTCTACACATTACAGAATGCCACCAGATGTGCATCAGAAACTACTAGTGGTCTTCCAGGGAACGATCAAAGCGTAGACTGTTTGAGACATTACTCCCATGGAGGAAAGTGCGCCTGGTGACTGTTGTATTCAATCCCGATGCAATTTCTGTGTTTCATCAACACTCTGATAGTCCACAGAGAACAGAAAGCCTCCAGATGTGCATCGGAAACTACTACTGGTCTTCCAGGGAACGATCAAAGCGTAGACTGTTAGGGACATTACTCCCATGGAGGAAAGTGCGCATGGTGACTGTTGTATTTAATCCCGATGGAATTACTGTGTTTCATCAACACTCTGATAGTCTACACATTACAGAATGCCACCAGATGTGCATCAGAAACTACTAGTGGTCTTCCAGGGAACGATCAAAGCGTTGCCTGTTTGAGACATTACTCCCATGGAGGAAAGTGCGCCTGGTGACTGTTGTATTCAATCCCGATGCAATATCTGTGTTTCATCAACACTCTGATAGTCCACAAATTACAGAATGCCTCCAGATGTGCAGCGGGAACTACTACTGGACTTCCAGGGAACGATCCAAGCGTAGGCTGTTTTAGATATTACTCGAATGGAGGATAGTGCGCATGGAGACTGTTGTATTCAATCCCGATGCAATTTCTGTGTTTCATCAACACTCTGATAGTCCACAGATTACAGAATGCCTCCAGATGTGCATCGGAAACTACTACTGGTCTTCCAGGGAACGATCAAAGCGTAGACTGTTGGAGACATTACTCCCATGGCGGAAGGTGCGCATGGTGACTATTGTATTCAATCCCGATGCAATTTCTGTATTTCATCAACACTCTGATAGTCCTCAGATTACAGAATTTCTTCAGATATGCATCAATAACTACTACAGGTCTTCCAGGGAACGATCAAAGCGTAGGCTGTTTTAGATATTACTCACATGGAGGAAAGTGCGCATGGTGACTGTTGTATTCAATCCCGATGCAATTTCTGTGTTTCATCAACACTCTGATACTCCACAGATTACAGAATGCCTCCACATGTGCTTCGGAAAGTGCTACTGGTCTTCCAGGGAACGATCAAAGCGTAAACTCTTTGAAACATTACTCCCATGGAGGAAAGTGCGCATGTTGACTGTTGTATTCAATCCCGATGCAATTTCTGTGTTTCATCAACACTCTGATAGTCCACAGATTACGGAAAGCCTCCATATGTGCATCGGAAACTACTACTGGTCTTCCAGGGAACGATCAAAGCGTAGACTGTTAGAGACATTATTCCCATTTAGTAATGTGCGCATGGTGACTGTTGTATTCAATCCCGATGCAATTTCTGTGTTTAATCAACACTCTGGTAGTCCACAGATTACAGAATGCCTCCAGATGTGCAATTGAAACTATTACTGGTCTACCAGGGAACGATCAAAGCGTAGACTGTTTGAGACATTACTCCCATGGAGGAAACTGCGCATGGAGACTGTTGTATTCAATCAAGATGCAATTTCTGTGTTTCATCAACACTCTGAAACTCCACAGAGTACAGAAAGCCTCCAGATGTGCATCGGAAACTACTACTGGTCTTCCAGGGAACGATCAAAGCGTAGACTGTTAGAAACATTACTCCCATGGAGGAAAGTGCGCATGGTGACTGTTGTATTCAATCCCGATGCAATTACTGTGTTTCATCAACATTCTGATAGTCCACAGATTACAGAATTTCTTCAGATATGATTCAATAACTACTACAGGTCTTCCAGGGAACGATCAAAGCGTAGGCTGTTTTAGATATTACTCGCATGGAGGATAGTGTGCATGGTGACTGTTGTATTCAATCCCGATGCTATTTCTGTGTTTCATCAACACTCTGATAGTCCACAGATTACAGAATGCCTCCAGATGTGCATCGGAAACTACTACTGGTCTTCCAGGGAACGATCAAATCGTAGACTGTTTGAGACATTACTCCCATGAAGGAAAGTGCGCATGGTGACAGTTGTATTCAATCCCGATGCAATTTCTGTGTTTCATCAACACTCTGATAGTCCACAAAGAACAGAAAGCCTCCAGATGTGCATCGGAAACTACTACTGGTCTTCCAGGGAACGAGCAAAGCGTAGACTGTTAGAGACATTACTCCCATGGAGGAAAGTGCGCATGGTGACTGTTGTATTTAATCCCGATTGAATTACTGTGTTTCATCAACACTCTGATAGTCTACACATTACAGAATGCCAAAAGATGTGCATCAGAAACTACTAGTGGTCTTCCAGGGAAAGATCAAAGCGTAGACTGTTTGAGACATTACTCCCATGGAGGAAACTGCGCATGGAGACTCTTGTATTCAATCCCGATGCAATTTCTGTGTTTTATCAACACTCTGATACTCCACAGATTACAGAATGCCTCCAGATGTGCATCGGAAACTACAACTGTTCTTCCAGAGAAAGATCAAAGCGTAGACTGTCTGAGACATTACTCCCATGGCGGAAAGGGCGCATGGTGACTGTTGTATTCAATCCCGATGCAATTTCTGTGTTTCATCAACACTCTGATAGTCCACAGAGTACAGAATGCCTCGAGATGTGCATCGGAAACTACTACTGGTCTTACAGGGAACGATCAAAGCATAGACTATTTGAGAATTACTCCCATGGAGGAAAGTGCGCATGGTGACTGCTGTATTCTATCCCGAGGAAAATTTCTGTGTTTCATCAACACTCTGATAGTCCACAGATTACAGAAAGCCCCCAGATGTGCATCTGAAACTACTACTGGTCTTCCAGGGAACGATCAAAGCGTAGACTGTTTGAGACATCACTCCCATGGAGGAAACTGCGCATGGTGTCTGTTGTATTCATTCCCGATGCAATTTCTGTGTTTCATCAACACTCTGATAGTCCACAGATTACAGAATGCCACCAGATGTGCATCGGAAACTACTACTGGTCTTACAGGGAACGATCAAAACATAGACTGTTTGAGAATTACTCCCATGGGGGAAAGTGCGCATGGTGACTGTTGTATTCAATCCCGATGCAATTTCTGTGTTTCATCAACACTCTGATACTCCACAGATTACAGAATGCCTCCACATGTGCATCGGAAACTGCTACTGGTCTTCCAGGGAACGATCAAAGCGTAAACTCTTTGAAACATTACTTCCATGGAGGAAAGTGCGCATGTTGACTGTTGTATTCAATCCCGATGCAATTTCTGTGTTTCATCAACACTCTGATAGTCCACAGAGAACAGAAAGCCTCCAGATGTGCATCGGAAACTACTACTGGTCTTCCAGGGAACGAGCATAGCGTAGACTGTTAGAGACATTACTCCCATGGAGGAAAGTGCGCATGGTGACTGTTGTATTTAATCCCGATTGAATTACTGTGTTTCATCAACACTCTGATAGTCTACACATTACAGAATGCCACCAGATGTGCATCAGAAACTACTAGTGGTCTTCCAGGGAAAGATCAAAGCGTAGACTGTCTGAGACATTACTCCCATGGAGGAAACTGCGCATGGAGACTGTTGTATTCAATCAAGATGCAATTTCTGTGTTTCATCAACACTCTGATAGTCCACAGAGTACTGAAAGCCCCCAGATGTGCATCGAAAACTACTACTGGTCTTCCAGGGAACGATCAAAGCGTAGACTGTTAGAAACATTACTCCCATGGAGGAAAGTGCGCATGGTGACTGTTGTATTCAATGCCGATGCAATTACTGTGTTTCATCGACACTCTGATAGTCCACAGATTACAGAATTTCTTCAGATATGCATCAATAACTACTACAGGTCTTCCAGGGAACGATCAAAGCGTAGGCTGTTTTAGATATTACTCGCATGGAGGATAGTGCGCATGGTGACTGTTGTATTCAATCCCGATGCAATTTCTGTGTTTCATCAACACTCTGATAGTCCACAGATTACAGAATGCCTCCAGATGTGAATCGGAAACTACTACTGGTCTTCCAGGGAACGATCAAAGCGTAGACTGTTGGAGACATTACTCCCATGGCGGAAAGTGCGCATGGTGACTATTGTATTCAATCCCGATGCAATTTCTGTGTTTCATCAACACTCTGATAGTCCACAGATTACAGAATGCCTTCAGATGTGCATCACAAACTACTACTGGTCTTCTAGGAACGATCAAAGCGTTGACTGTTTGAGACATTACTCCCATGGAGGAAAGTGCGCATGGTGACAGTTGTAATCAATCCCGATGCAATATCTGTGTTTCATCAACACTCTGATAGTCCACAGAGAACAGAAAGCCTGCAGATGTGCATCGGAAACTACTACTGGTCTTCCAGGGAACGAGCAAAGCGTAGACTGTTAGAGACATTACTCCCATGGAGGAAAGTGCGCATGGTGACTATTGTGTTTAATCCCGATTGAATTACTGTGTTTCATCAACACTCTCATAGTCTTCACATTACATAATGCCACCAGATGTGCATCAGAAACTACTAGTGGTCTTCCAGGGAACGATCAAAGCGTAGACTGTTTGAGACATTACTCCCATGGAGAAAAATGCGCCTGGTGACTGTTGTATTCAATCCCGATGCGTTTTCTGTGTTTCATCATACACTCTGATAGTCCACAAATTACAGAATGCCTCCAGATGTGCATCGGAAACTACTACTGGTCTTCCAGGGAAAGATCAAAGCGTAGACTGTCTGAGACATTACTACCATGGCGGAAAGTGCGCATAGTGACTAATGTATACAATCCCGATGCAATTTCTGTGTTTCATCAACACTCTCATAGTCCACAGATTACAGAATGCCTTCAGATGTGCATCGGAAACTACTACTGGTCTTCCAGGGAACCATCAAAACGTAGACTGTTTGAGACATTACTCCCATGGAGGAAACTGCGCATGGAGACTCTTGTATTCAATCCCGATGCAATTTCTGTGTTTTATCAACACTCTGATACTCCACAGATTACAGAATGCCGCCAGATGTGCATCGGAATCTACTACTGGTCTTCCAGGGAAAGATCAAAGCGTAGACTGTCTGAGACATTACTCCCATGGCGGGAAGTGCGCATAGTGACTATTGTATACAATCCCGATGCAATTTCTGTGTTTCATCAACACTCTGATAGTCCACAGATTACAGAATGCCTCCAGATGTTCATCGTAAACCTCTACTGGTCTTCCAGGGAACCATCAAATCCTAGACTGTTTGAGACATTACTCCCATGGAGGAAAGTGCGCATGGCGACTGTTGTATTCAATCCCGATGCAATTTCTGTGTTTCATCAACATTCTGATATTCCACAGATTACAGAATGCCTCCAGATGTGCATCGGAAACTACTACTGGTCTTCCAGGGAACGATCAAAGCGTAGACTGTTGGAGACATTACTCCCATGGCGGAAAGTGCGCATGGTGATTATTGTATTCAATCCCGATGCAATTTCTGTGTTTCATCATCACTCTGATAGTCCACAGATTACGGAATGCCTTCAGATATGCATCGGAAACTACTACTGGTCTTCCAGGGAACGAGCAAATCGTAGACTGTTAGAGACATTACTCCCATGGAGGAAAGTGCGCATGGTGACTGTTGTATTTAATCCCGATAGAATTACTGTGTTTCATCAACACTCTGATAGTCTACACATTACAGAATGCCTTCAGATGTGCATCAGTAACTACTACTGGTCTTCTAGGGAACGATCAAAGCGTTGACTGTTTGAGACATTACTCCCATGGAGGAAAGTGCGCATGGTGACAGTTGTATTCACTCCCGATGCAATTTCTGTGTTTCATCAACACTCTGATAGTCCACAGATTACAGAATGCCTCCAGATGTGAATCGGAAACTACTACTGGTCTTCCAGGGAACGATCAAAGCGTAGACTGTTTGATACATTACTCCCATGGAGGAAAGTGCGCATGGCGACTGTTGTATTCAATGCCGATGCAATTTCTGTGTTTTATCAACACTCTCATACTCCACAGATTACAGAATGCCTCCACATGTGCATCGGAAACTGCTACTGGTCTTCCAGGGAACGATCAAAGCGTAGACTGTTAGAAAAATTACTCAAATGGAGGAAAGTGCGCATGGTGACTGTTGTATTCAATCCCGATGCAATTACTGTGTTTCATCAACACTCTGATAGTCCGCAGATTACAGAATTTCTTCAGATATGCATCAATAACTACTACAGGTCTTCTAGGGAACGATCAAAGCGTAGGCTGTTTTAGATATTACTCGCATGGAGGATAGTGCGCATGGTGACTGTTGTATTCAATCCCGGTGCAATATCTGTGTTTCATCAACACTCTAATAGTCCACAGATTACAGAATGCCTCCAGATGTGCATCGGAAACTACTACTGGTCTTCCAGGGAACGATCAAAGCGTAGACTGTTGGAGACATTACTCCCATGGCGGAAAGTGCGCATGGTGATTATTGTATTCAATCCCGATGCAATTTCTGTGTTTCATCATCACTCTGATAGTCCACAGAGAACAGAAAGCCTCCAGATGTGCATCGGAAACTACTACTGGTCTTCCAGGGAACGATCAAAGCGTAGACTGTTAGGGACATTACTCCCATGGAGGAAAGTGCGCATGGTGACTGTTGTATTTAATCCCGATGGAATTACTGTGTTTCATCAACACTCTGATAGTCTACACATTACAGAATGCCACCAGATGTGCATCAGAAACTACTAGTGGTCTTCCAGGGAACGATCAAAGCGTTGACTGTTTGAGACATTACTCTCATGGAGGAAAGTGCGCCTGGTGACTGTTGTATTCAATCCCGATGCAATATCTGTGTTTCATCAACACTCTGATAGTCCACAAATTACAGAATGCCTCCAGATGTGCATCGGAACCTACTACTGGTCTTCCAGGGAAAGATCAAAGCGTAGACTGCCTGAGACATTACCCCCATGGCGGAAAGTTGCGCATAGTGACTATTGTATTCAATCCCGATGCAATTTCTGTGTTTCATCAACACTCTAAAAGTCAAAAGAATGCCTCCAGATGTGAATCGGAAACTACTACTGGTCTTACAGGGAACGGTCAAAGAATAGACTGTTTGAGAATTACTCCCATGGAGGAAAGTGCGCATGGTGACTGTTGTATTCAATCCCGATGCAATTACTATGTTTCATCAACACTCTGATAGTCCACAGATTACGGAAAGCCTCCATATGTGCATCGGAAACTACTACTGGCATTCCAGGGAACGATCAAAGCGTAGACTGTTAGAGACATTATTCCCATTTAGTTAAGTGCGCATGGAGACTGTTGTATTCAATCAAGAAGCAATTTCTGTGTTTCATCAACACTCTGATAGTTCACAGAGTACAGAAAGCCACCAGATGTGCATCGGGAACTACTACTGGACTTCCAGGGAACGATCAAAGCGTAGGCTGTTTTAGATATTACTCGAATGGAGGATAGTTCGCATGGTGACTGTTGTATTCAATCCCGATGCAATTTCTGTGTTTCATCAACACTCTGATAGTCCACAGATTACAGAATGCCTCCAGATGTGCATCGGAAACTACTACTGGTCTTCCAGGGAACGATCAAAGCGTAGACTGTTGGAGACATTACTCCCATGGCGGAAAGTGCGCATGGTGACTATTGTATTCAATCCCGATGCAATTTCTGTGTTTCATCAACACTCTGATAGTCCACAGATTACAGAATGCCTTCAGATGTGCATCGGAAACTACTACTGGTCTTACAGGAAACGATCAAAGCATAGACTGTTTGAGAATTACGCATGGAGACTGTTGTATTCAATCCCGATGCAATTTATTTGTTTCATGAACACTCTGATAGTCCACAGAGAACGGAAAGATTCCAGATGTTCATCGTAAACTACTACTGGTTTTCCAGGGAACGATCAAAGCGTAGACTGTTAGAGACATTACTCCCATGGAGGAAAGTGGGCATGGTGACTGTTGTATTTAATCCCGATGCAATATCTGTGTTTCATCAACACTCTTATAGTCCACAGACTACAGAGTGCCTCCAGATGTGCATCGGAAACTACTACTGGTCATCCACGGAACGATCAAAGCGTATACTGTTTGAGATATTACTCCCATGGAGGAAAGTGCGCATGGTGACTGTTGTATTCAATCCCGATGCAATTTGTGTGTTTCATCAACACTCTGATAGTCCACAAAATATAGAATGCCTCCAGATGTTCATCGGAAACTACTACTGGTCTTCCAGGGAAAGATCAAAGCATAGACTGTTTGAGAATTACTCCCATTGTAGGAAAATGCGCATGGTGACTGTTGTATTCAATCCCGATGCAATTTCTGAGTTTTATCAACACTCTTATGCTCCACAAATTATAGAATGCCTCCAGATGTTCATTGGAAACTACTACTGGTCTTCCAGGGAAAGATCAAAGCATAGACTGTTTGAGAATTACTCCCATTGTAGGAAAGTGCGCATGGTGACTGTTGTATTCAATCCCGATGCAATTTCTGTGTTTCATCAACACTATGATTGTCCACAAACTACAGAATGCATCCAGATGTTCATCGGAAACTACTACTGGTCTTCCAGGGAACAATCAAAGCGTAGACTGTTTGAGACATTACATTTATGGAGGAATGTGCGCATGGTGACTGTTGTATTCAATCCCGATGCAATTTCTGTGTTTCATCAACACTGTAATAGTCCACAGATTACAGAATGCCTCGAGATGTGCATCGGAAACTACTACTGGTCTTACGGGGAACGATCAAAGCGTAGACTGTTGGAGACAACACTCCCATGGCGGAAACTGCGCATGGAGACTGTTGTATTCAATCCCGATGCAATTTCTGTGTTTCATCAACACTCTGATAGTCCACAGAGAACAGAATGCCTCCAGATGTGCATCGGAAACTACTACTGGTCTTCCAGGGAACGATCAAAGCGTAGACTGTTAGAGACATTACTCCCATGGAGGAAAGTGCGCATGATGACTGTTGTATTTAATCCCGATGGAATTACTGTGTTTCATCGACACTCTGATAGTCTACTCATTACAGAATGCCACCAGATGTGCATCAGAAGCTACTAGTGGTCTTCCAGGGAACGATCAAAGCGTAGACTGTTTGAGACATTACTCCCAAGGAGGAAAGTGCGCCTGGTGACTGTTGTATTCAATCCCGATGCAATTTCTGTGTTTCATCAACACTCTGATAGTCCACAAATTACAGATTGCCTCTAGATGTGCATCGGAAACTACTACTGGTCTTCCAGGGAAGATCAAAGCGTACACTGTCTGAGACATTACTCCCATGGCGGAAAGTGCGCATAGTGACTATTGTATTCAATCCCTATGCAATTTCTGTGTTTCATCAACACTCTAATAATCAACAGGATGCCTCCAGATGTGCATCGGAATCTACTAATGGTCTTACAGGGAACGGTCAAAGAATAGACTGTTTGAGAATTACTCCCATGGAGGAAAGTGCGCATGGTGACTGTTGTATTCAATCCCGGTGCAATTACTGTGTTTCATCAACACTCTGATAGTCTACAGAGTACAGAAAGCCTCCAGATGTGCATCGGAAACTACTACTGGTCTTCCAGGGAAAGATCAAAGCGTAGACTGTTAGAGACATTACTCCCATGGAGGAAAGTGCGCATGGTGACTGTTGTATTCAATCCCGATGCAATTACTGTGTTTCATCAACACTCTGATAGTCCGCAGATTACAGAATTTCTTCAGATATGCATCAATAACTACTACAGGTCTTCTAGGGAACGATCAAAGCGTAGGCTGTTTTAGATATTACTCGCATGGAGGATAGTGCGCATGGTGACTGTTGTATTCAATCCCGGTGCAATATCTGTGTTTCATCAACACTCTAATAGTCCACAGATTACAGAATGCCTCCAGATGTGCATCGGAAACTACTACTGGTCTTCCAGGGAACGATCAAAGCGTAGACTGTTGGAGACATTACTCCCATGGCGGAAAGTGCGCATGGTGATTATTGTATTCAATCCCGATGCTATTTCTGTGTTTCATCATCACTCTGATAGTCCACAGATTACGGAATGCCTTCAGATGTGCATCGGAAACTACTACTGGTCTTCCAGGGAACGAGCAAATCGTAGACTGTTAGAGACATTACTCCCATGGAGGAAAGTGCGCATGGTGACTGTTGTATTTAATCCCGATAGAATTACTGTGTTTCATCAACACTCTGATAGTCTACACATTACAGAATGCCACCAGATGTGCATCAGAAACTACTACTGGTATTCCAGTGAACGATCAAAGCGTAGACTGTTTGAGACATTACTCCCATGGAGGAAAGTTCGCATGGTGAGTGTTGTATTCAATCTCGATGCAATTTCTGTGTTTCGTCAACAGTCTGATAGTCACAGATTACAGAGTGCCACCAGATGTGCATCGGAAACTACTACTGGTCTTCCACGAAACGAACAAATCGTAGAATGTTAGACACATTACTCCCATGGAGGAAAGTGCGCCTGGTGACTGTTGTATTCAATCCCGGTGCAATTACTGTGTTTCATCAACACTCTGATAGTCTACAGAGTACAGAAAGCCTCCAGATGTGCATCGGAAACTACTACTGGTCTTCCAGGGAACGATACAGGCGTAGACTGTTAGAGACATTACTCCCATGGAGGAAAGAGCGCATAGTGACTATTGTATTCAATCCCGATGCAATTTCTGTGTTTCATCAACACTATGATTGTCCACAAACTACAGAATGCATCCAGATGTTCATCGGAAACTACTACTGGTCTTCCAGGGAACAATCAAAGCGTAGACTGTTTGAGACATTACTTTTATGGAGGAATGTGCGCATGGTGACTGTTGTATTCAATTCCGATGCAATTTCTGTGTTTCATCAACACTGTAATAGTCCACAGATTACAGAATGCCTCGAGATGTGCATCGGAAACTACTACTGGTCTTACGGGGAACGATCAAAGCGTAGACTGTTGGAGACAACACTCCCATGGCGGAAACTGCGCATGGAGACTGTTGTATTCAATCCCGATGCAATTTCTGTGTTTCATCAACACTCTGATAGTCCACAGAGAACAGAATGCCTCCAGATGTGCATCGGAAACTACTACTGGTCTTCCAGGGAACGATCAAAGCGTAGACTGTTAGAGACATTACTCCCATGGAGGAAAGTGCGCATGATGACTGTTGTATTCAATCCCGATGCAATTTCTGTGTTTCATCAACACTCTGATAGTCCACAAATTACAGATTGCCTCTAGATGTGCATCGGAAACTACTACTGGTCTTCCAGGGAAGATCAAAGCGTACACTGTCTGAGACATTACTCCCATGGCGGAAAGTGCGCATAGTGACTATTGTATTCAATCCCGATGCAATTTCTGTGTTTCATCAACACTCTAATAATCAACAGAATGCCTCCAGATGTGCATCGGACTCTACTAATGGTCTTACAGGGAACGGTCAAAGAATAGACTGTTTGAGAATTACTCCCATGGAGGAAAGTGCGCATGGTGACTGTTGTATTCAATCCCGGTGCAATTACTGTGTTTCATCAACACTCTGATAGTCTACAGAGTACAGAAAGCCTCCAGATGTGCATCGGAAACTACTACTGGTCTTCCAGGGAACGATACAGGCGTAGACTGTTAGAGACATTACTCCCATGGAGGAAAGAGCGCATGGTGACTGTTGTATTCAATCCCGTTGCAATTTCTGTGTTTCATCAACACTCTGATAGACCACAGAGTACAGAATGCCTCGAGATGAGCATCGGAAACTACTACTGGTCTTACAGGGAACGATCAAAGCATAGACTGTTAGAGAATTACTCCCATGGAGGAAGGTGCGCATGGTGACTGCTGTATTCTATCCCGAGGCAATATCTGTGTTTCATCAACACTCTGATAGTCCACAGATTACAGAGAGCCCCCAGATGTGCAACTGAAACTACTACTAGTCTTCCAGGGAACGATCAAAGCGTAGACTGTTTGAGACATCACTCCCATGGAGGAAACTGCGCATGGTGTGTGTTGTATTCATTCCCGATGCAATTTCTGTGTTTCATCAACACTCTGATAGTCTACAGATTACAGAATGCCACCAGATGTGCATCGGAAACTACTACTGGTCTTACAGGGAACGATCAAATCATAGACTGTTTGAGAATTACTCCCATGGAGGAAAGGGCGCATGGTGACTGTTGTATTCAATCCCAATGCAATTTTTGTGTTTCATCAACATTCTGATAGTCCACAGATTACAGAATGCCTCCAGATGTTCATCGTAAACCTCTACTGGTCTTCCAAGGAACAATCAAAACGTAGACTCTTTGAGACATTACTCCCATGGGGGAAACTGCGCATGGAGAATCTTGTATTCAATCCCGATGCAATTTCTGTGTTTCATCAACACTCTGATACTCCACAGATTACAGAATGCCTCCAGATGTGCATCGGAAACTACTACTGGTCTTCCAGGGAACGATCAAAGCGTAGACTGTTTGATACATTACTCCCACGGAGGAAAGTGCGCATGGTGACTGTTGTATTCTATCCCGATGCAATCTCTGTGTTTCAGCAACACTCTGATATTCCACAGATTACAAAATGCCTCCAGAAGTGCATCGGAAACTACTACTGGTCTTCCAGGGAACGATCAAAGAGTAGACTGTTGAGACATTACTTTTATGGAGGAATGTGCGCATGGTGACTGTTGTATTCAATCCCGATGCAATTTGTGTGTTTCATCAACACTCTGATACTCCACAGATTACAGAATGCCTCCACATGTGCATCGGAAACTGCTACTGATCTTCCAGGGAACGATCAAAGCGTAAACTCTTTGAAACATTACTCCCATGGAGGAAAGTGCGCATGTTGACTGTTGTATTCAATCCCGATGCAATTTCTGTGTCTCATCAACACTCTGATAGTCCACAGATTACGGAAAGCCTCCATATGTGCATCAGAAACTACTACTGGTCTTAAAGGGAACGATCAAAGCGTACACTGTTAGAGACATTATTCCCATTTAGTAAAGGGCGCATGGTGACTGTTGTATTCAATCCCGATGCAATTTCTGTGTTTCATCAACACTCTGGTAGTCCACAGATTACAGAATGCCTCCTGATGTGCAATTGAAACTACTACTGGTCTACCAGGGAACGATCAAATCGTAGACTGTTTGAGACATTACTCCCATGGAGGAAACTGCGCATGGAGACTGTTGTATTCTATCCCGAGGCAATTTCTGTGTTTCATCAACACTCTGATAGTCCACAGATTACAGAGAGCCCCCAGATGTGCATCTGAAACTACTACTAGTCTTCCAGGGAACGATCAAAGCGTAGACTGTTTGAGACATCACTCCCATGGAGGAAACTGCGAATGGTGTCTGTTGTATTCATTCCCGATGCAATTTCTGTGTTTCATCAACACTCTGATAGTCCACAGATTACAGAATGCCACCAGATGTGCATCGGAAACTACTACTGGTCTTACAGGGAACGATCAAATCATAGACTGTTTGAGAATTACTCCCATGGAGGAAAGTGCGCATGGTGACTGTTGTATTCAATCCCGATGCAATTTCTGTGTTTCATCAACATTCTGATAGTCCACAGATTACAGAATGCCTCCAGATGTTCATTGTAAACCTCTACTGGTCTTCCAAGGAACCATCAAAACGTAGACTATTTGAGACATTACTCCCATGGAGGAAACTGCGCATGGAGAATCTTGTATTCAATCCCGATGCAATTTCTGTGTTTCATCAGCACTCTGATACTCCACAGATTACAGAATGCCTCCAGATGTGCATCGGAAACTACTACTGGTCTTCCAGGGAACGATCAAAGCGTAGACTGTTTGATACATTACTCCCATGGAGGAAAGTGCGCATGGTGACTGTTGTATTCAATCCCGATGCAATTTCTGTGTTTCATCAACAGTCCGATATTCACAGATTACAGAGTGCCACCAGATGTGCATCAAAAACTACTACTGGTCTTCCACGGAACGATCAAATCGTAGAATGTTAGAGACATTACTCCCATGGAAGAAAGTGCTCATGGTGACTGTTGTTTTCAATCTCGATGCAATATCTGTGTTTCATCAACAGTCTGATAGTCCACAGAGTACAGAGAGCCTCCAGATGTGCATCTGAAACTACTACTGGTCTTCCAGGGAACGATCAAAGCGTACACTGTTAGAGACATTACTCCCTTGGAGGAAAGTGTGCATGGTGACTGTTGTATTCAATCCCGATGCAATTACTGAGTTTCATCAACACTCTGATAGTCCACAGATTACAGAATTTCTTCAGATGTGGATCAATAACTACTACTGGTCTTCCAGGGAACGATCAAAGCATAGGCTGTTTTAGTTATTAATCGCATGGAGGATAGTGCGCATGGTGACTGTTGTATTTAATCCCGATGGAATTACTGTGTTTCATCAACACTCTGATAGTCTACGCATTACAGAATGACACCAGATGTGCATCAGAAACTACTAGTGGTCTTCCAGGGAACGATCAAAGCGTAGACTGTTTGAGACATTACTCCCATGGAGGGAAGTGCGCGTGGTGACTGTTGTATTCAATCCCGATGCAATTTCTGTGTTTCATCAACACTCTGATAGTCCACAGAGAACAGAAAGCCTCCAGATGTGCATCGGAAACTACTACTGGTCTTCCAGGGAACGATCAAAGCGTAGACTGTTAGGGACATTACTCCCATGGAGGAAAGTGCGCATGGTGACTGTTGTATTCAATCACGATGCAATTTCTGTGTTTCATCAACACTCTGATAGTCCACAAATTACAGAATGCCTCCAGATGTGCATCGGAAACTACTACTGGTCTTCCAGGGAAAGATCAAAGCGTAGACTGTCTGAGACATTACTCCCATGGCGGAAAGTGCGCATAGTGACTATTGTATTCAATCCCGATGCAATTTCTGTGTTTCATCAACACTCTAAAAGTCAAAAGAATGCCTCCAGATAAAAATCGGAAACTACTACTGGTCTTACAGGGAACGGTCAAGGAATAGACTGTTTGAGACATTACTCCAATGGAGGAAACTGCGCATGGAGACTCTTGTACTAAATCCCGATGCAATTTCTGTGTTTTATCAACACTCTGATACTCCACAGATTACAGAATGCCTCCAGATGTGCGTCGGAAACTACTACTGGTCTTCCAGGGAACGATCAAAGCGTAGACTGTTTGATACATTACTCCCATGGAGGAAAGTGCGCATGGTGACTGTTGTATTCTATCCCGATGCAATCTCTGTGTTTCAGCAACACTCTGATATTCCACAGATTACAAAATGCCTCCAGATGTGCATCGGAAACTACTACTGGTCTTCCAGGGAACGATCAAAGCGTAGACTGTTGAGACATTACTTTTATGGAGGAATGTGCGCATGGTGACTGTTGTATTCAATCCCGATGCAATTTGTGTGTTTCATCAACACTCTGATACTCCACAGATTACAGAATGCCTCCACATGTGCATCGGAAACTTCTACTGGTCTTCCAGGGAACGATCAAAGCGTAAACTCTTTGAAACATTACTCCCATGGAGGAAAGTGCGCATGTTGACTGTTGTATTCAATCCCGATGCAATTTCTGTGTTTCATCAACAGTCCGATAGTCACAGATTACAGAGTGCCACCAGATGTGCATTAAAAACTACTACTGGTCTTCCACGGAACGATCAAATCGTAGAATGTTAGAGACATTACTCCCATGGAAGAAAGTGCTCATGGTGACTGTTGTTTTCAATCTCGATGCAATATCTGTGTTTCATCAACAGTCTGATAGTCCACAGAGTACAGAGAGCCTCCAGATGTGCATCGGAAACTACTACTGGTCTTCCAGGGAACGATCAAAGCGTACACTGTTAGAGACATTACTCCCTTGGAGGAAAGTGTGCATGGTGACTGTTGTATTCAATCCCGATGCAATTACTGAGTTTCATCAACACTCTGATAGTCCACAGATTACAGAATTTCTTCAGATGTGGATCAATAACTACTACTAATCTTCCAGGGAACGATCAAAGCATAGGCTGTTTTAGTTATTAATCGCATGGAGGATAGTGCGCATGGTGACTGTTGTATTTAATCCCGATGGAATTACTGTGTTTCATCAACACTCTGATAGTCTACGCATTACAGAATGACACCAGATGTGCATCAGAAACTACTAGTGGTCTTCCAGGGAACGATCAAAGCGTAGACTGTTTGAGACATTACTCCCATGGAGGGAAGTGCGCGTGGTGACTGTTGTATTCAATCCCGATGCAATTTCTGTGTTTCATCAACACTCTGATAGTCCACAGAGAACAGAAAGCCTCCAGATGTGCATCGGAAACTACTACTGGTCTTCCAGGGAACGACCAAAGCGTAGACTGTTAGGGACATTACTCCCATGGAGGAAAGTGCGCATGGTGACTGTTGTATTCAATCACGATGCAATTTCTGTGTTTCATCAACACTCTGATAGTCCACAAATTACAGAATGCCTCCAGATGTGCATCGGAAACTACTACTGGTCTTCCAGGGAAAGATCAAAGCGTAGACTGTCTGAGACATTACTCCCATGGCGGAAAGTGCGCATACTGACTATTGTATTCAATCCCGATGCAATTTCTGTGTTTCATCAACACTCTAAAAGTCAAAAGAATGCCTCCAGATAAAAATCGGAAACTACTACTGATCTTACAGGGAACGGTCAAGGAATAGACTGTTTGAGACATTACTCCAATGGAGGAAACTGCGCATGGAGACTCTTGTACTAAATCCCGATGCAATTTCTGTGTTTTATCAACACTCTGATACTCCACAGATTACAGAATGCCTCCAGATGTGCGTCGGAAACTACTACTAGTCTTCCAGGGAACGATCAAAGCGTAGACTGTTTGATACATTACTCCCATGGAGGAAAGTGCGCATGGTGACTGTTGTATTCTATCCCGATGCAATCTCTGTGTTTCAGCAACACTCTGATATTCCACAGATTACAAAATGCCTCCAGATGTGCATCGGAAACTACTACTGGTCTTCCAGGGAACGATCAAAGCGTAGACTGTTGAGACATTACTTTTATGGAGGAATGTGCGCATGGTGACTGTTGTATTCAATCCCGATGCAATTTGTGTGTTTCATCAACACTCTGATACTCCACAGATTACAGAATGCCTCCACATGTGCATCGGAAACTGCTACTGGTCTTCCAGGGAACGATCAAAGCGTAAACTCTTTGAAACATTACTCCCATGGAGGAAAGTGCGCATGTTGACTGTTGTATTCAATCCCGATGCAATTTCTGTGTTTCATCAACACTCTGATAGTCCACAGATTACGAAAAGCCTCCATATGTGCATCGGACACTACTACTGGTCTTCCAGGGAACGATCAAAGCGTAGACTGTTAGAGACATTATTCCCATTTAGTAAAGTGCGCATGGTGACTGTTGTATTCAATCCCGACGCAATGTCTGTGTTTCATCAACACTCTGGTAGTCCACAGGTTACAGAATGCCTCCTGATGTGCAATTGAAACTACTACTGGTCTACCAGGGAACGATGAAATCGTAGACTGTTTGAGACATTACCCCATGGAGGAAACTGCGCATTGAGACTGTTGTATTCAATCAAGATGCAATTTCTGTGTTTCATCAACACTCTGATAATTCACAGAGTACAGAAAGCCTCCAGATGTGCATCGGAAACTACTACTGTTCTTCCAGGGAACGATCAAAGCGTAGACTGTTGGACACTTTACTCCCATGGAGGAAAGTGCGCATGGTGACTGTTGTATTCAATCCCGATGCAATTACTGTGTTTCATCATCACTCTGATAGTCCACAGATTACAGAATTTCTTCAGATATGCATCAATAATTACTACTGGTCTTCCAGGGAATGATCAAAGCGTAGGCTGTTTTAGATATTACTCGAATGGGGATAGTGCGCATGGTGACTGTTGTATTCAATCCCGATGCAATTTCTGTGTTTCATCAACACTCTGATAGTCCACAGATTACAGAATGCCTCCAGATGTGCATCGGAAACTACTACTGGTCTTCCAGGGAACGATCAAAGCGTAGACTGTTGGAGACATTACTCCCATGGCAGAAAGTGCGCATGGTGACTATTGTATTCAATCCCGATGCAATTTCTGTGTTTCATCAACACTCTGATAGTCCACAGATTACAGAATGCCTTCAGATGTGCATCGGAAACTACTACCGGTCTTACCGGGAACGATCAAAGCATAGACTGTTTGAGAATTACGCATGGAGACTGTTGTATTCATTCCCGATGCAATTTATTTGTTTCATGAAAACTCTGATAGTCCACAGAGAACAGAAAGCCTCCAGATGTTCATCGTAAACTACTACTGGTTTTCCAGGGAACGATCAAAGTGTAGACTGTTAGAGACATTACTCCCATGGCGGAAAGTGCGCATGGTGACTATTGTATTCAATCCCGATGCAATTTCTGTGTTTCATCAACACTCTGATAGTCAACAAATTATAGAATGCCTCCAGATGTTCATCGGAAACTACTACTGGTCTTCCAGGGAAAGATCAAAGCATAGACTGTTTGAGAATTACTCCCATTGTAGGAAAGTGCGCATGGTGACTGTTGTATTCAATCCCGATGCAATATCTGTGTTTCATCAACACTCTTATAGTCCACAATTTTTAGAATGCCTCCAGATGTTCATCGGAAACTACTACTGATCTTCCAGGGAAAGATCAAAGCATAGACTGTTTGAGAATTACTCCCATTGTAAGAAAGTGCGCATGGTATCTGTTGTATTCAATCCCGATGCAATTTCTGTGTTTCATCAACACTATGATTGTCCACAAACTACAGAATGCCTCCAAATGTTCATCGGAAACTACTACTGGTCTTCCAGGGAACGATCAATGCGTAGACTGTTTGAGACATTACTTTTATGGAGGAATGTGCGCATGGTGACTGTTGTATTCAATCCCGATGCAATTTCTGTGTTTTATCAACACTGTAATAGTCCACAGATTACAGAATGCCTCGAGATGTGCATCGGAAACTACTACTGGTCTTACAGGGAACGATCAAAGCGTAGACTGTTGGAGACATTACTCCCATGGCGGAAACTGCGAATGGAGACTGTTGTATTCAATCCTGATGCAATTTCTGTGTTTCATCAACAATCTGATAGTCCACAGAGAACAGAAAGCCTCCAGATGTGCATCGGAAACCTCTACTGGTCTTCCAGGGAACGATCAAAGCGTAGACTGTTTGATACATTACTCCCACGGAGGGAAGTGCGCATGGTGACTGTTGTATTCTACCCCGATGCAATCTCTGTGTTTCAGCAACACTCTGATATTCCACAGATTACAAAATGCCTCCAGATGTGCATCGGAAACTACTACTGGTCTTCCAGGGAACGATCAAAGCGTAGACTGTTGAGACATTACTTTTATGGAGGAATGTGCGCATTGTGACTGTTGTATTCAATCCCGATGCAATTTGTGTGTTTCATCAACACTCTGATACTCCACAGATTACAGAATGCCTCCACATGTGCATCGGAAACTGCTACTGGTCTTCCAGGGAACGATCAAAGCGTAAACTCTTTGAAACATTACTCCCATGGAGGAAAGTGCGCATGTTGACTGTTGTATTCAATCCCGATGCAATTTCTGTGTTTCATCAACACTCTGATAGTCCACAGATTACGGAAAGCCTCCATATGTGCATCGGAAACTACTACTGGTCTTCCAGGGAACGATCAAAGCGTAGACTGTTAGAGACATTATTCCCATTTAGTAAAGTGCGCATGGTGACTGTTGTATTCAATCCCGATGCAATTTCTGTGTTTCATCAACACTCTGGTAGTCCACAGATTACAGAATGTCTCCTGATGTGCAATTGAAACTACTACTGGTCTACCAGGGAACGATCAAATCGTAGACTGTTTGAGACATTACTCCCATGGAGGAAACTGCGCATGGAGACTGTTGTATTCAATCAAGATGCAATTTCTGTGTTTCATCAACACTGATAGTTCACAGAGTACAGAAAACCTCCAGATGTGCATCGGAAACTACTACTGGTCTTCCAGGGAACGATCAAAGCGTAGACTGTTAGACACATTACTCCCATGGAGGAAAGTGCGCATGGTGACTGTTGTATTCAATCCCGATGCAATTACTGTGTTTCATCATCACTCTGATAGTCCACAGATTACAGAATTTCTTCAGATATGCATCAATAATTACTACTGGTCTTCCAGGGAACGATCAAAGCGTAGGCTGTTATAGATATTACTCGAATGGAGGATAGTGCGCATGGTGACTGTTGTGTTCAATCCCAATGCAATTTCTGTGTTTCATCAACACTCTGATAGTCCACAGATTACAAAATGCCTCCAGATGTGCATCGGAAACTACTACTGGTCTTCCAGGGAACGATCAAAGCGTAGACTGTTGGAGACATTACTCCCATGGCGGAAAATGCGCATGGTGACTATTGTATTCAATCCCGATTCAATTTCTGTGTTTCATCAACACTCTGATAGTCCACAGATTACAGAATGCCTTCAGATGTGCATCGGAAACTACTACTGGTCTTACAGGGAACGATCAAAGCATAGACTGTTTGAGAATTACCCCCATGGAGGAAAGTGCGCATGGAGACTGTTGTATTCAATCCCGATGCAATTTATTTGTTTCATGAACACTCTGATAGTCCACAGAGAACAGAAAGCCTCCAGATGTTCATCGTAAACTACTACAGGTCTTCCAGGGAACGATCAAAGCGTAGACTGTTAGAGACATTACTCCCATGGAGGAAAGTGCGCATGGTGACTGTTGTATTCAATCCCGATGCAATATCTGTGTTTCATCAACACTCTTATAGTCCACAGACTACAGAATGATTCCAGATGTGCATCGGAAACTACTACTGGTCTTCCACGGAACGATCAAAGCGTATACTGTTTGAGACATTACTCCCATGTAGGAAAGTGCGCCAGGTGACTGTTGTATTCAATCCCGATGCAATTTCTGTGTTTCATCATACACTCTGATAGTCCACAAATTACAGAATGTCTCCAGATGTGCATCGGAAACTACTACTGGTCTTCCAGGGATAAATCAAAGCGTAGACTGTCTGAGACATTACTCCCATGGCGGAAAGTGCGCATAGTGACTATTGTATACAATCCCGATGCAATTTCTGTGTTTCATCAACACTCTGATAGTCCACAGAGTACAGAAAGCCTCCAGATGTGCATCGGAAACTACTACTGGTCTTCCAGCGAACGATCAAAGCGTAGACTGTTAGACACATTACCCCCATGGAGGAAAGTGCGCATGGTGACTGTTGTATTCAATCCCGATGTACTTACTGTGTTTCATCATCACTCTGATAGTCCACAGATTACAAAATTTCTTCAGATATTCATCAATAATTACTACTGGTCTTCCAGGGAACGATCATAGCGTAGGCTGTTTTAGATATTACTCGCATGGAGGATAGTGCGCATGGTGACTGTTGTATTCAATCCCGATGCAATTTCTGTGTTTCATCAACACTCTGATAGTCCACAGATTACAGAATGCCTCCAGATGTGCATCGGAAACTACTACTGGTCTTCCAGGGAACGATCCAAGCGTAGATTGTTGGAGACATTACTCTTATGGCGGAAAGTGCGCATGGTGACTATTGTATTCAATCCCGATGCAATTTCTGTGTTTCATCAACAATCTGATAGTCCGCAGATTACAGAATGCCTTCAGATGTGGATCGGAAACTACTACTCGTCTTCCAGGGAACGATCATAGCGTTGACTGTTAGAGACATTACTCCCATGGAGGAAAGTGCGCATGGTGACTGTTGTATTCAATCCCGATGCAATATCTGTGTTTCATCAACACTCTTATAGTCCACAGACTACAGAATGCCTCCACATGTGCATCGGAAACTACTACTGGTCTTCCACGGAACGATCAAAGCGTATACTGTTTGAGACATTACTCCCATGGAGGAAAGTGCGCATGGTGACTGTTGTATTCAATCCCGATGCAATTTCTGTGTTTCATCAACACTCTGATAGTCCACAAATTGTAGAATGCCTCCAGATGTTCATCGGAAACTACTACTGGTCTTCCAGGGAAAGATCAGAGCATAGACTCTTTGAGAATTACTCCCATTGGAGGAAAGTGCGCATGGTGACTGTTCTATTCAATCCCGATTCAATTTCTGTGTTTCATCAACTCTCTGATAGTCCACAGAGTACAGAAAGCCTCCAGATGTGCATCGGAAACTACTACTGGTCTTCCAGGGAAAGATCAAAGCGAGGACTGTTAGAGACATTACTCCCATGGAGGAAAGTGCGCATGGTGACTGTGGTATTCAATCCCGATGCAATTACTGTGTTTCATCAACACTCTGATAGTCTACACATTACAGAATGCCACCAGATCTGCATCGGAAACTACTACTGGTCTTCTAGAGAACGATCAAAGCGTTGACTGTTTGAGACATTACTCCCATGGAGGAAAGTCCGCATGGTGACTGTTGTATTCAATCCCGATGCAATTTCTGTGTTTCATCAACACTCTGATAGTCCACAGAGAACAGAAGGCCTCCAGATGTGCATCGGAAACTACTAACGGTCTTCCAGGGAACGAGCAAAGCATAGACTGTTAGAGACATTACTCCCATGGAGGAAAGTGCGCATGGTGACTGTTGTATTTAATCCCGATAGAATTACTGTGTTTCATCAACACTCTGATAGTCTACACATTACAGAATGCCACCAGATGTGCATCAGAAACTACTAGTGGTCTTCCAGGGAACGATCAAAGCTTAGACTGTTTGAGACATTACTCCCATGGAGGAAAGTGCGGCAGGTGACTGTTGTATTCAATCCCGATGCAATTTCTGTGTTTCGTCATACACTCTGATAGTCCACAAATTACAGAATGCCTCCAGATGTGCATCGGAAACTACTACTGGTCTTCCAGGGAAAGATCAAAGCGTAGACTGTCTGAGACATTACTCCCATGGCGGAAAGTGCGCATAGTGACTATTGTATTCAATCCCGATGCAATTTCTGTGTTTCATCAACACTCTGATAGTCCACAGATTACAGAATGCCTTCAGATGTGCATCGGAAACTACTACTGGTCTTACAGGGAACGATCAAAGCATAGACTGTTTGAGAATTACTCCCATGGAGGAAAGTGCGCATGGAGACTGTTGTATTCAATCCCGATGCAATTAATTTGTTTCATGAACACTCCGATAGTCCACAGAGTACAGAAAGCCTCCAGATGTTCATCGTAAACTACTACTGGTCTTCCAGGGAACGATCAAAGCGTAGACTGTTTGAGACATTACTCCCATGGAGGAAAGTGCGCATGGTGACTGTTGTATTCAATCCCGATGCAATATCTGTGTTTCATCAACACTCTTATAGTCCACAGACTACAGAATGCCTCCAGATGTGCATTGGAAACTACTACTGGTCTTCCACGGAACGATCAAAGCGTATACTTTTTGAGACATTACTCCCATGGAGGAAAGTGCGCATGGTGACTGTTGTATTCAATCCCGATGCAATTTCTGTGTTTCATCAACACTCTGATAGTCCACAAATTATAGAATGCCTCCAGATGTTCATCGGAAACTACTACTGAGCTTCCAGGGAAAGATCAGAGCATAGACTCTTGAGAATTACTCCCATTGGAGGAAAGTGCGCATGGTGACTGTTTTATTCAATCCCGATTCAATTTCTGTGTTTGATCAACTCTCTGATAGTCCACAGAGTACAGAAAGCCTCCAGATGTGCATCGGAAACTACTACTGGTCTTCCAGGGAAAGATCTAAGCGAGGACTGTTAGAGACATTACTCCCATGGAGGAAAGTTCGCATGGTGACTGTGGTATTCAATCCCGATGCAATTACTGTGTTTCATCAACACTCTGATAGTCTACACATTACAGAATGCCACCAGATCTGCATCGGAAACTACTACTGGTCTTCCAGGGAACGATCAAAGCGTAGATTGTTTGAGACATTACTCCCGTGGAGGAAAGTGCGCATGGTGACTGTTGTATTCAATCCCGATGCAATTTCTGTGTTTCGTCAACACTCTGATAGTCCACAAATTACAGAATGCCTCCAGATGTTCATCGGAAACTACCACTGGTCTCCCAGGGAACGATCAAAGCGTAGACTGTTTGAGACCTTTCTTTTATGGAGGAATGTGCGCATGGAGACTGTTGTATTCAATCAAGAAGCAATTTCTGTGTTTCTTCAACACTCTGATAGTCCACCGAGTACACAAAGCCTCCAGATGTGCATCGGAAACTGGTACTGGTCTTCCAGGGAACGATCAAAGCGTAGACTGTTAGAGACATTACTCCCATGGAGGAAAGTGCACATGGTGACTGTTATATTCAATCCCGATGCAATTACTGTGTTTCATCAACACTCTGATAGTCCACAGATTACAGAATTTCTTCAGATATGCATCAATAACTACTACTGGTCTTCCAGGAAACGATCAAATCGTAGACTGTTTGAGACATTACTCCCATGGAGGAAAGTGCGCGTGGTGACTGTTGTATTCAATCCCGATGCAATTTCTGTGTTTCATCATACACTCTGATAGTCCACAAATTACAGAATGCCTCCAGTTGTGCATCGGAAACTACTACTGGTCTTCCAGGCAAGGATCAAAGCGTAGACTGTTGGAGACATTACACCCATGGCGGAAAGTGCGCATGGTGAATATTGTATTCAATCCCGATGCAATTTCTGTGTTTCATCAACACTCTGATAGTCCACAGATTACAGAATGCCTTCAGATGTGCATCGGAAACTACTACTGGTCTTCCAGGGAACGATCAAAGCGTTGACTGTTTGAGACATTATTCCCATAGAGGAAAGTGCGCATGGTGACTGTTGTATTCAATCCCGATGCAATTTTTGTGTTTCATCAACACTCTGATAGTTCACAGAGAACAGAAAGCTTCCAGATGTGCATCGGAAACTCCTACTGGTCTTCCAGGGAATGTTCAAAGCGTAGACTGTTAGAGACATTACTCCCATGGAGGAAGGTGCGCATGGTGACTGTTGTATTTAATCCCGATAGAATTACTGTGTTTCATCAACACTCTGATAGTCTACACATTACAGAATGCCACCAGATGTGCATCAGAAACTACTAGTGGTCTGCCATGGAACGATCAAATCGTAGACTGTTTGAGACATTACTCCCATGGAGTAAAGTGCGCCTGGTGACTGTTGTATTCAATCCCGATGCAATTTCTGTGTTTCATCAACTCTATGATTTCCACAGATTACAGAATGCCTCCAGATGTGCATCGGAAACTACTACTGGTCTTCCAGGGAACGATCACAGCGCGGACTGTTGAGACATTACTTTTATGGAGAAAAGGGCGCATGGTGACTGTTGTATTCAATCCCGATGCAATTTCTGTGTTTCATCAACACTCTGATAGTCCACAGAGAACAGAAAGCCTCCAGATGTGCATCGGAAACTACTACTGGTCTTCCTGGGAACGAGCAAAGCGTAGACTGTTTGAGACATTACTCCCATGGAGGAAAGTGCGCATGGTGACTGTTGTATTTAATCCCGATAGAATTACTGTGTTTCATCAACACACTGATAGTCCACAGATTACAGAATGCCTTCAGATGTGCATCGGAAACTACTACTGGTCTTCCAGGGAACGAGCAAAGCGTAGACTGTTAGAGACATTACTCCCATGGAGGATAGTGCGCATGGTGTCTGTTGTATTTAATCCCGATAGAATTACTGTGTTTCATCAACACTCTGATAGTCTACACATTACAGAATCCTACCAGATGTGCATCAGAAACTACTACTGGTCTTCCAGTGAACGATCAATGCGTAGACTGTTTGAGACATTACTCCCATGGAGGAAAGTGCGCATGGTGACTGTTGTAATCAATCTCGATGCAATTTCTGTGTTTCATCAACAGTCTGATAGTCACAGATTATAGAGTGCCACCAGATGTGCATCAGAAACTACTACTGGTCTTCCAGTGAACGATCAATGCGTAGACTGTTTGAGACATTACTCCCATGGAGGAAAGTGCGCATGGTGACTTGTTTTCAATCCAGATGCAATTACTGTGTTTCATCAACACTCTGATAGTCCACAGATTACAGAATTTCTTCAGATGTGCATCAATAACAACTACTGGTCTTCCAGGGAACGATCAAAGCGTAGGCTGCTTTAGATATTAATCGCATGGTGGATACTGCGCATGGTGACTGTTGTATTCAATCCCGATGCAGTTTCTGTGTTTCATCAACACTCTGATAGTCCACAGATTACAGAATGCCTCCAGATGTGCATCGGAAACTACTACTGGTCTTCCAGGGAACAATCAAAGCGTTGACTGTTGGAGACATTACTCCCATGGCGGAAACTGCGCATGAAGACTGTTGTATTCAATCCCGATGCAATTTCTGTGTTTCATCAACACTCTGATAGTCCACAGAGAACAGAAAGCCTCCATATGTGCATCGGAAACTACTACTGGTCTTCCAGGGAACGATCAAAGCGTAAACTGTTTGAGACATCACTCCCATGGAGGAAACTGCGCATGGTGTCTGTTGTATTCATTCCCGATGCAATTTCTGTGTTTCATCAACACTCTGATAGTCCACAAATTATAGAATGCCTCCAGATGTTCATCGGAAACTACTACTGAGCTTCCAGGGAAAGATCAGAGCATAGACTCTTGAGAATTACTCCCATTGGAGGAAAGTGCGCATGGTGATTGTTTTATTCAATCCCGATTCAATTTCTGTGTTTGATCAACTCTCTGATAGTCCACAGAGTACAGAAAGCCTCCAGATGTGCATCGGAAACTACTACTGGTCTTCCAGGGAAAGATCTAAGCGAGGACTGTTAGAGACATTACTCCCATGGAGGAAAGTTCGCATGGTGACTGTGGTATTCAATCCCGATGCAATTACTGTGTTTCATCAACACTCTGATAGTCTACACATTACAGAATGCCACCAGATCTGCATCGGAAACTACTACTGGTCTTCCAGGGAACGATCAAAGCGTAGATTGTTTGAGACATTACTCCCGTGGAGGAAAGTGCGCATGGTGACTGTTGTATTCAATCCCGATGCAATTTCTGTGTTTCGTCAACACTCTGATAGTCCACAAATTACAGAATGCCTCCAGATGTTCATCGGAAACTACCACTGGTCTCCCAGGGAACGATCAAAGCGTAGACTGTTTGAGACCTTTCTTTTATGGAGGAATGTGCGCATGGAGACTGTTGTATTCAATCAAGAAGCAATTTCTGTGTTTCTTCAACACTCTGATAGTCCACCGAGTACACAAAGCCTCCAGATGTGCATCGGAAACTGGTACTGGTCTTCCAGGGAACGATCAAAGCGTAGACTGTTAGAGACATTACTCCCATGGAGGAAAGTGCACATGGTGACTGTTATATTCAATCCCGATGCAATTACTGTGTTTCATCAACACTCTGATAGTCCACAGATTACAGAATTTCTTCAGATATGCATCAATAACTACTACTGGTCTTCCAGGAAACGATCAAAGCGTAGGCTGTTTTAGATTTTACTCGCATGGAGGATAGTGCACATGGTGACTGTTGTATTCAATCCCGATGCAATTTCTGTGTTTCATCAACACTCTGATAGTCCACAGATTACAGAATGCCTCCAGATGTGCATCGGAAACTACTACTGGTCTTCCAGGCAACGATCAAAGCGTAGACTGTTGGAGACATTACTCCCATGGCGGAAAGTGCGCATGGTGACTATTGTTTTCAATCCCGATGCAATTTCTGTGTTTCATCAACACTCTGATAGTCCACAGATTACAGAATGCCTTCCGATGTGCATCGGAAACTACTACTGGTCTTCCAGGGAACGATCAAAGCGTTGACTGTTTGAGACATTATTCCCACGGAGGAAAGTGCGCATGGTGACTGTTGTATTTAATCCCGATGCAATTTTTGTGTTTTATCAACACTCTGATAGTTCACAGAGGACTGAAAGCCTCCAGATGTGCATCGGAAACTACTACTGGTCTTCCAGGGAATGGGCAAAGCGTAGACTGTTAGAGACATTACTCCCATGGAGGAAGGTGCGCATGGTGACTGTTGTATTTAATCCCGATAGAATTACTGTGTTTCATCAACACTCTGATAGTCTACACATTACAGAATGCCACCAGATGTGCATCAGAAACTACTAGTGGTCTTCCAGGGAACGATCAAATCGTAGACTGTTTGAGACATTACTCCCATGGAGGAAAGTGCGCGTGGTGACTGTTGTATTCAATCCCGATGCAATTTCTGTGTTTCATCATACACTCTGATAGTCCACAAATTACAGAATGCCTCCAGTTGTGCATCGGAAACTACTACTGGTCTTCCAGGCAAGGATCAAAGCGTAGACTGTTGGAGACATTACACCCATGGCGGAAAGTGCGCATGGTGAATATTGTATTCAATCCCGATGCAATTTCTGTGTTTCATCAACACTCTGATAGTCCACAGATTACAGAATGCCTTCAGATGTGCATCGGAAACTACTACTGGTCTTCCAGGGAACGATCAAAGCGTTGACTCTTTGAGACATTATTCCCATAGAGGAAAGTGCGCATGGTGACTGTTGTATTCAATCCCGATGCAATTTTTGTGTTTCATCAACACTCTGATAGTTCACAGAGAACAGAAAGCTTCCAGATGTGCATCGGAAACTCCTACTGGTCTTCCAGGGAATGTTCAAAGCGTAGACTGTTAGAGACATTACTCCCATGGAGGAAGGTGCGCATGGTGACTGTTGTATTTAATCCCGATAGAATTACTGTGTTTCATCAACACTCTGATAGTCTACACATTACAGAATGCCACCAGATGTGCATCAGAAACTACTAGTGGTCTGCCATGGAACGATCAAATCGTAGACTGTTTGAGACATTACTCCCATGGAGTAAAGTGCGCCTGGTGACTGTTGTATTCAATCCCGATGCAATTTCTGTGTTTCATCAACACTATGATTTCCACAGATTACAGAATGCCTCCAGATGTGCATCGGAAACTACTACTGGTCTTCCAGGGAACGATCACAGCGCGGACTGTTGAGACATTACTTTTATGGAGAAAAGGGCGCATGGTGACTGTTGTATTCAATCCCGATGCAATTTCTGTGTTTCATCAACACTCTGATAGTCCACAGAGAACAGAAAGCCTCCAGATGTGCATCGGAAACTACTACTGGTCTTCCTGGGAACGAGCAAAGCGTAGACTGTTTGAGACATTACTCCCATGGAGGAAAGTGCGCATGGTGACTGTTGTATTTAATCCCGATAGAATTACTGTGTTTCATCAACACACTGATAGTCCACAGATTACAGAATGCCTTCAGATGTGCATCGGAAACTACTACTGGTCTTCCAGGGAACGAGCAAAGCGTAGACTGTTAGAGACATTACTCCCATGGAGGATAGTGCGCATGGTGTCTGTTGTATTTAATCCCGATAGAATTACTGTGTTTCATCAACACTCTGATAGTCTACACATTACAGAATCCTACCAGATGTGCATCAGAAACTACTACTGGTCTTCCAGTGAACGATCAATGCGTAGACTGTTTGAGACATTACTCCCATGGAGGAAAGTGCGCATGGTGACTGTTGTAATCAATCTCGATGCAATTTCTGTGTTTCATCAACAGTCTGATAGTCACAGATTATAGAGTGCCACCAGATGTGCATCAGAAACTACTACTGGTCTTCCAGTGAACGATCAATGCGTAGACTGTTTGAGACATTACTCCCATGGAGGAAAGTGCGCATGGTGACTTGTTTTCAATCCAGATGCAATTACTGTGTTTCATCAACACTCTGATAGTCCACAGATTACAGAATTTCTTCAGATGTGCATCAATAACAACTACTGGTCTTCCAGGGAACGATCAAAGCGTAGGCTGCTTTAGATATTAATCGCATGGTGGATACTGCGCATGGTGACTGTTGTATTCAATCCCGATGCAGTTTCTGTGTTTCATCAACACTCTGATAGTCCACAGATTACAGAATGCCTCCAGATGTGCATCGGAAACTACTACTGGTCTTCCAGGGAACAATCAAAGCGTTGACTGTTGGAGACATTACTCCCATGGCGGAAACTGCGCATGAAGACTGTTGTATTCAATCCCGATGCAATTTCTGTGTTTCATCAACACTCTGATAGTCCACAGAGAACAGAAAGCCTCCATATGTGCATCGGAAACTACTACTGGTCTTCCAGGGAACGATCAAAGCGTAAACTGTTTGAGACATCACTCCCATGGAGGAAACTGCGCATGGTGTCTGTTGTATTCATTCCCGATGCAATTTCTGTGTTTCATCAACACTCTGATAGTCCACAGATTACAGAATGCCACCAGATGTGCATCGGAAACTACTACTGGTCTTACAGGGAACGATCAAAACGTAGACTGTTTGAGACATTACTCCCATGGAGGAAAGTGCGCCTGGTGATTGTTGTATTCAATCCCGATGCAATTTCTGTGTTTCATCATACACTCTGATAGTCCACAAATTACAGAATGCCTCCAGATGTGCATGGGAAACTACTTCTGGTCTTCCAGGGAAAGATCAAAGCGTAGACTGTCTGAGACATTACTCCCATGGCGGAAAGTGCGCATAGTGACTATTGTATTCAATCCCGATGCAATTTCTGTGTTTCATCAACACTCTGATAGTCCACAAAGAACAGAATGCCTTCAGATGTTCATCGGAAACTACTACTAGTCTTCCAGGGAAAGATCAAAGCATAGACTCTTTGAGAATTACTCCCATTGGAGGAAAGTGCGCATGGTGACTGTTCTATTCAATCCCGATTCAATTTCTGTGTTTCATCAACACTCTGATAGTCCACCAAGTACAGAAAGCCTCCAGATGTGCATCGGAAACTACTACTGGTCTTCCAGGGAAAGATCAAAGCGAGGACTGTTAGAGACATTACTCCCATGGAGAAAAGTGCGCATGGTGACTGTGGTATTCAATCCCGATGCAATTACTGTGTTTCATCAACACTCTGATAGTCTACACATTACAGAATGCCACCAGATGTGCATCAGAAACTACTAGTGGTCTTCCAGGGAACGATCAAATCGTAGACTGTTTGAGACATTACTCCCATGGAGGAAAGTGCGCGTGGTGACTGTTGTATTCAATCCCGATGCAATTTCTGTGTTTCATCATACACTCTGATAGTCCACAAAATACAGAATGCCTCCAGATGTGCATCGGAAACTACTACTGGTCTTCCAGGCAACGATCAAAGCGTAGACTGTTGGAGACATTACACCCATTGCGGAAAGTGCGCATGGTGACTATTGTATTCAATCACGATGCAATTTCTGTGTTTCATCAACACTCTGATAGTCCACAGATTACAGAATGCGACCAGGTGTGCATCGGAAACTACTACTGGTCTTCCATGGAACGATCAAAGCGTTGACTGTTTGAGACATTATTCCCTTAAAGGAAAGTGCGCATGGTGACTGTTGTATTCAATCCCGATGCAATTTTTGTGTTTCATCAACACTCTGATAGTTCACAGAGAACAGGAAGCCTCCAGATGTGCATCGGAAACTACTACTGGTCTTCCAGGGAATGGGCAAGCGTAGACTGTTAGAGACATTACTCCCATGGAGGAGGGTGCGCATGGTGACTGTTGTATTTAATCCCGATAGAATTACTGTGTTTCATCAACACTCTGATAGTCTACACATTACAGAATGCCACCAGATGTGCATCAGAAACTACTAGTGGTCTGCCAGGGAACGATCAAATCGTAGACTGTTTGAGACATTACTCCCATGGAGTAAAGTGCGCCTGGTGACTGTTGTATTCAATCCCGATGCAATTTCTGTGTTTCATCAACACTATGATATTCCACAGATTACAGAATGCCTCCAGATGTGCATCGGAAACTACTACTGGTCTTCCAGGGAACGATCACAGCGTGGACTGTTGAGACATTACTTTTATGGAGGAAAGTGCGCATGGTGACTGTTGTATTCAATCCCGATGCAATTTCTGTGTTTCATCAACGCTCTGATAGTCCACAGAGAACAGAAAGCCTCCAGATGTGCATCGGAAACTACTACTCGTCTTCCAGGGAACGAGCAAATCGTAGACTGTTTGAGACATTACTCCCATGGAGGAAAGTGCGCATGGTGACTGTTGTATTTAATCCCGATAGAATTACTGTGTTTCATCAACACACTGATAGTCCACAGATTACAGAATGCCTTCAGATGTGCATCGGAATCTACTACGGGTCTTCCAGGGAACGAGCAAAGCGTAGACTGTTAGAGACATTACTCCCATGGAGGATAGCGCGCATGGTGACTGTTGTATTTAATCCCGATAGAATTACTGTGTTTCATCAACACTCTGATAGTCTACACATTACAGAATCCTACTAGATGTGCATCAGAAACTACTACTGGTCTTACAGGGAACGATCAAATCGTAGACTGTTTGAGACATTACTCCCATGGCGGAAAGTGCGCATAGTGACTATTGTATTCAATCCCGATGCAATTTCTGTGTTTCATCAACACTCTGATAGTCCACAGATTACAGAATGCCTTCAGATGTTCATCGGAAACTACTACTGGTCTTCCAGGGAAAGATCAAAGCATAGACTCTTTGAGAATTACTCCCATTGGAGGAAAGTGCGCATGGTGACTGTTCTATTCAATTCCGATTCAATTTCTGTGTTTCATCAACACTCTGATAGTCCACCAAGTACAGAAAGCCTCCAGATGTGCATCGGAAACTACTACTGGTCTCCCAGGGAACGATCAAAGCGTAGACTGTTTGAGACCTTTTTTTATGGAGGAATGTGCGCATGGAGACTGTTGTATTCAATCAAGATGCAATTTCTGTGTTTCATCACCACTCTGATAGTCCACCGAGTACACAAAGCCTCCAGATGTGCATCGGAAACTACTACTGGTCTTCCAGGGAACGATCAAAGCGTAGACTGTTAGAGACATTACTCCCATGGTGGAAAGTGCGCATGGTGACTGTTGTATTCAATCCCGATGCAATTACTGTGTTTCATCAACACTCTGATAGTCCACAGATTACAGAATGCCTTCAGATGTGCATCAGAAACTACTACTGGTCTTACAGGGAACGATCAAAGCGTTGACTGTTTGAGACATTACTCCCATGGAGGAAAGTGCGCATGGTGACTGTTGTATTCAATCCCGATGCAATTTCTGTGTTTCATCATACACTCTGATAGTCCACAAATTACAGAATGCCTCCAAATGTGCATCGGAAACTACTACTGATCTTCCAGGGAAAGATCAATGCGTAGACTGTCTGAGACATTACTCCCATGGCGGAAAGTGCGCATAGTGACTATTGTATTCAATCCGGATCAATTTCTGTGTTTCATCAACACTCTGATAGTCCACAGATTACAGAATGCCTTCAGATGTGCATTGGAAACTACTACTGGTCTTACAGGGAACGATCAAAGCATAGACTGTTTGAGAATTACTCCCATGGAGGAAAGTGCGCATGGAGACTGTTGTATTCAATCCCGATGCAATTTCTGTGTTTCATCAACACTATGATATTCCACAGATTACAGAATGCCCCCAGACGTGCATCGGAAACTACTACTGGTTTTCCAGGGAACGATCAAAGCGTAGACTGTTGAGACATTACTTATATGGAGGAAAGTGCGCATGGTGACTGTTGTATTTAATCCCGATAGAATTACTGTGTTTCATCAACACTCTGATAGTCTACACATTACAGAATCCTACCAGATGTGCATCAGAAACTACTACTGGTCTTCCAGTGAACGATCAATGCGTAGACTGTTTGAGACATTACTCCCATGGAGGAAAGTGCGCATGGTGACTGTTGTATTCAATCTCGATGCAATTTCTGTGTTTCATCAACAGTCTGATAGTCACAGATTACAGAGTGCCACCAGATGTGCATCGGAAACTACTACTGGTCTTACAGGGAACGATCAAAGCATAGACTGTTTGAGAATTACTCCCATGGAGGAAAGTGCGCATGGTGACTGTTGTATTCAATCCCGATGCAATTTCTGTGTTTCATCAACATTCTGATAGTCCACAGATTACAGAATGCCTCCAGATGTTCATCCTAAACCACTACTGGTCTTCCAGGGAACGAATAAAGCGTAGACTGTTTGAGACATTACTCCCATGGAGGAAACTGCGCATGGTGACTGTTGTATTCAATCCCGATGCAATTACTATGTTTCATCAACACTCTGATAGTCCACAGAGTACAGAAAGCCCCCAGATATACATCGGAAACTACTACTGATCTTCCAGGGAACGATCAAAGCGTAGACTGTTAGAGACATTACTCCCATGGAGTAAACTGCGCATGGCGTCTGTTGTATTCATCCCCGATGAAATTTCTGTGTTTCATCAACACTCTGATAGTCCACAGATTACAGAATGCCTCCAGATGTTCATCCTAAACCACTACTGGTCTTCCAGGGAACGAATAAAGCGTAGACTGTTTGAGACATTACTCCCATGGAGGAAACTGCTCATGGAGACTCTTGTATTCAATCCCGATGCAATTTCTGTGTTTCATCAGCACTCTGATATTCCACAGATTACAAAATGCCTCCAGATGTGCATCGGAAAAAACTACTGGTCTTCCAGGGAACGATCAAAGCGTAGACTGTTTGATACATTACTCCCATGGAGTGAAGTGCGCATGGTGACTGTTGTATTCAATCCCGATGCAATTTCTGTGTTTCATCAACACTCTGATATTCCACAGATTACAAAATGCCTCCAGATGTGCATCGGAAACTACTACTGGTCTTCCAGGGAACGATCAAAGCGTAGACTGTTAGATACATTACTCCCATGGAGGAAAGTGCGCATGGTGACTGTTGTATTCAATACCGATGCAATTTCTGTGTTTCATCAACACTCTGATATTCCACAGATTACAAAATGCCTCCAGATGTGCATCGGAAACTACTACTGGTCTTCCAGGGGACGATCAAAGCATAGACTGTTGAGACATTACTTTTATGGAGGAATGTGCGCATGGTGACTGTTGTATTCAATCCCGATGCAATTTCTGTGTTTCATCAACACTCTGATACTCCACAGATTACAGGATGCCTCCACATGTGCATCGGAAACTGCTAGTGGTCTTCCAGGGAACGATCAAAGCGTAAAATCTTTGAAACATTACTCCCATGGAGGAAAGTGCGCATGTTGACTGTTGTATTCAATCCCGATGCAATTTCTGTGTTTCATCAACATTCTGATAGTCCACAGATTACAGAATGCCTCCAGATGTTCATCGTAAACCTCTACTGGTCTTCCAGGGAACGATCAATGCGTAGACTGTTTGAGACATTACTCCCATGGAGGAAACTGCGCATGGAGACTCTTGTATTCAATCCCGATGCAATTTCTGTGTTTCATCAACACTCTAATACTCCACAGATTACAGAATGCCTCCAGATGTGCATCGAAAACTACTACTGGTCTTCCAGGGAACGATCAAAGCGTAGACTGTTTGATACTTTACTCCCATGGAGTAAACTGCGCATGGTGTCTGTTGTATTCATTCCCGGTGCAATTTCTGTGTTTCATCAACACTCTGATATTCCACAGATTACAAAATGCCTCCAGATGTGCATCGGAAACTACTACTGGTCTTCCAGGGAACGATCAAAGCGTAGACTGTTTGATACATTACTCCCATGGAGGAAAGTTCGCATGGTGACTGTTGTATTCAATGCCGATGCAATTTCTGTGTTTCATCAACACTCTGATATTCCACAGATTACAAAATGCCTCCAGATGTGCATCGGAAACTACTACTGGTCTTCCAGGGAACGATCAAAGCATAGACTGTTGAGACAATACTTTTATGGAGGAATGTGCGCATGGTGACTGTTGTATTCAATCCCAATGCAATTTCTGTGTTTCAACAACACTCTGAAAGTCCACAGACTACGGAAAGCCTCCATATGTGCATCGGAAACTACTACTGGTCTTCCAGGGAACGATCAAAGCGTAGACTGTTAGAGACATTATTCCCATTTAGTAAATTGCGCATGGTGACTGTTGTATTCAATCCCGATGCAATTTCTGTGTTTCATCAACACTCTGGTAGTCCACAGATTACAGAATGCCTCCAGATGTGCAATTGAAACTACTACTGGTCTACCAGGGAACGATCAAAGCGTAGACTGTTTGAGACATTACTCCCATGGAGGAAACTGCGCATGGAGACTGTTGTATTCAATCAAGATGCAATTTCTGTGTTTCATCAACACTCTGATAGTCCACAGAGTACAGAAAGCCTCCAGATGTGCATCGGAAACTACTACTCGTCTTCCAGGGAACGATCAAAGCGTAGACTGTTGGAGACATTACTCCCATGGCGGAAATTGCGCATGGTGACTTTTGTATTCAATCCCGATGCAATTACTGTGTTTCATCAACACTCTGATATTTCACAGATTACAGAATGCCTCCAGATGTTCATCCTAAACCACTACTGGTCTTCCAGGGAACGAATAAAGCGTAGACTGTTTGAGACATTACTCCCATGGAGGAAACTGCTCATGGAGACTCTTGTATTCAATCCCGATGCAATTTCTGTGTTTCATCAGCACTCTGATATTCCACAGATTACAAAATGCCTCCAGATGTGCATCGGAAAAAACTACTGGTCTTCCAGGGAACGATCAAAGCGTAGACTGTTTGATACATTACTCCCATGGAGTGAAGTGCGCATGGTGACTGTTGTATTCAATCCCGATGCAATTTCTGTGTTTCATCAACACTCTGATATTCCACAGATTACAAAATGCCTCCAGATGTGCATCGGAAACTACTACTGGTCTTCCAGGGAACGATCAAAGCGTAGACTGTTAGATACATTACTCCCATGGAGGAAAGTGCGCATGGTGACTGTTGTATTCAATACCGATGCAATTTCTGTGTTTCATCAACACTCTGATATTCCACAGATTACAAAATGCCTCCAGATGTGCATCGGAAACTACTACTGGTCTTCCAGGGGACGATCAAAGCATAGACTGTTGAGACATTACTTTTATGGAGGAATGTGCGCATGGTGACTGTTGTATTCAATCCCGATGCAATTTCTGTGTTTCATCAACACTCTGATACTCCACAGATTACAGGATGCCTCCACATGTGCATCGGAAACTGCTAGTGGTCTTCCAGGGAACGATCAAAGCGTAAAATCTTTGAAACATTACTCCCATGGAGGAAAGTGCGCATGTTGACTGTTGTATTCAATCCCGATGCAATTTCTGTGTTTCATCAACATTCTGATAGTCCACAGATTACAGAATGCCTCCAGATGTTCATCGTAAACCTCTACTGGTCTTCCAGGGAACGATCAATGCGTAGACTGTTTGAGACATTACTCCCATGGAGGAAACTGCGCATGGAGACTCTTGTATTCAATCCCGATGCAATTTCTGTGTTTCATCAACACTCTAATACTCCACAGATTACAGAATGCCTCCAGATGTGCATCGAAAACTACTACTGGTCTTCCAGGGAACGATCAAAGCGTAGACTGTTTGATACTTTACTCCCATGGAGTAAACTGCGCATGGTGTCTGTTGTATTCATTCCCGGTGCAATTTCTGTGTTTCATCAACACTCTGATATTCCACAGATTACAAAATGCCTCCAGATGTGCATCGGAAACTACTACTGGTCTTCCAGGGAACGATCAAAGCGTAGACTGTTTGATACATTACTCCCATGGAGGGAAGTTCGCATGGTGACTGTTGTATTCAATGCCGATGCAATTTCTGTGTTTCATCAACACTCTGATATTCCACAGATTACAAAATGCCTCCAGATGTGCATCGGAAACTACTACTGGTCTTCCAGGGAACGATCAAAGCATAGACTGTTGAGACAATACTTTTATGGAGGAATGTGCGCATGGTGACTGTTGTATTCAATCCCAATGCAATTTCTGTGTTTCAACAACACTCTGAAAGTCCACAGACTACGGAAAGCCTCCATATGTGCATCGGAAACTACTACTGGTCTTCCAGGGAACGATCAAAGCGTAGACTGTTAGAGACATTATTCCCATTTAGTAAATTGCGCATGGTGACTGTTGTATTCAATCCCGATGCAATTTCTGTGTTTCATCAACACTCTGGTAGTCCACAGATTACAGAATGCCTCCAGATGTGCAATTGAAACTACTACTGGTCTACCAGGGAACGATCAAAGCGTAGACTGTTTGAGACATTACTCCCATGGAGGAAACTGCGCATGGAGACTGTTGTATTCAATCAAGATGCAATTTCTGTGTTTCATCAACACTCTGATAGTCCACAGAGTACAGAAAGCCTCCAGATGTGCATCGGAAACTACTACTCGTCTTCCAGGGAACGATCAAAGCGTAGACTGTTGGAGACATTACTCCCATGGCGGAAATTGCGCATGGTGACTTTTGTATTCAATCCCGATGCAATTTCTGTGTTTCATCAACACTCTGATAGTCCACAGATTACAGAATGCCTTCAGATGTGCATCGGAAACTACTACTGGTCTTCCAGGGAACGATCAAAGCGTTGACTGTTTGAGACATTACTCCCATGGAGGAAAGTGCGCATGGTGACTGTTGTATTCAATCCCGATGCAATTTCTGTGTTTCATCAACACTCTGATAGTCCACAGAGAACAGAATGCCTCCAGATGTTCATCGGAAACTACTACTAGTCTTCCAGGGAACGTGCAAAGCGTAGACTGTTAGAGACATTACTCCCATGGAAGAAAGTGCGCATGGTGACTGTTGTATTTAATCCCGATAGAATTACTGTGTTTCATCAACACTCTGATAGTCTACACATTACAGAATGCCACCAGATGTGCATCAGAAACTACTAGTGGTCTTCCAGGGAACGATCAAAGCGTAGACTGTTTGAGACATTACTCCCATGGAGGAAAGTGCGCCTGGTGACTGTTGTATTCCATCCCGATGCAATTTCTGTGTTTCATCATACACTCTGATAGTCCCCAAATTACAAAATGCCTCCAGATGTGCATCGGAAACTACTACTGGTCTTCCAGGGAACGATCAAAGCGTAGACTGTTTGATACATTACTCCCATGGAGTAAAGTGCGCATGGTGACTGTTGTATTCAATCCCGATGCAATTTCTGTGTTTCATCAACACTCTGATATTCCACAGATTACAAAATGCCTCCAGATGTGCATCGGAAACTACTACTGGTCTTCCAGGGAACGATCAAAGCGTAGACTGTTTGATACATTACTCCCATGGAGGAAAGTTCGCATGGTGACTGTTGTATTCAATCCCGATGCAACTTCTGTGTTTCATCAACACTCTGATATTCCACAGATTACAAAATGCCTCCAGATGTGCATCGGAAACTACTACTGGTCTTCCAGGGAACGATCAAAGCATTGACTCTTGAGACAATACTTTTATGGAGGAATGTGCGCATGGTGACTGTTGTATTCAATCCCATTGCAATTTCTGTGTTTCAACAACACTCTGATAGTCCACAGACTACGGGAAGCCTCCATATGTGCATCGGAAACTACTACTGGTCTTCCAGGGAACGAGCAAAGCGTAGACTGTTAGAGACATTACTCCCATGGAAGAAAGTGCGCATGGTGACTGTTGTATTTAATCCCGATAGAATTCCTGTGTTTCATCAACACTCTGATAGTCTACACATTACAGAATGCCACCAGATGTGCATCAGAAACTACTAGTGGTCTTCCAGGGAACGATCAAAGCGTAGACTGTTTGAGACATTACTCCCATGGAGGAAAGTGCGCCTGGTGACTGTTGTATTCTATCCCGATGCAATTTCTGTGTTTCATCATACACTCTGATAGTCCCCAAATTACAGAATGCCACCAGATGTGCATCGGAAACTACTACTGCTCTTCCAGGGAAAGATCAAAGCGTAGACTGTCTGAGAAATTACTCCCGTGGCGGGAAGTGCGCATAGTGACTATTGCATTCAATCCCGATGCAATTTCTGTGTTTCATCAACACTCTGATAGTCCACAGATCACAGAATGCCTTCAGATGTGCATTGGAAACTACTACTGGTCTTACAGGGAACGATCAAAGCATAGACTGTTTGAGAATTACTCCCATGGAGGAAAGTGCGCATGGAGACTGTTGTATTCAATCCCGATGCAATTTATTTGTTTCATGAACACTCCGATAGTCCACAGAGTACAGAAAGCCTCCAGATGTTCATCGTAAACTACTACTGGTCTTCCAGGGAACGATCAAAGCGTAGACTGTTATCGACATTACTCCCATGGAGGAAAGTGCGCATGGTGACTGTTGTATTCAATCCCGATGCAATTACTGAGTTTGATCAACACTCTGATAGTCCACAGAGTACAGAAAGCCTCCAGATGTGCATCGGAAATTACTACTGGTGTTCCAGGGAACGATCAAATCGTAGACTGTTAGAGACATTACTCTCAATGAGGAAAGTACGCATGGTGACTGTTGTATTCAATCCCGATGCAATATCTGTGTTTCATCAACACTCTTTTAGTCCACAGAATATAGAATGCCTCCAGATGTGCATCGGAAACTACTACTGGTCATCCAGGGAAAGATCAAAGCATAGACTGTTTGAGAATTACTCCCATTGGGGGAAAGTGCGCATGGTGACTGTTGTATTCAATCCCGATGCAATTTTGTGTTTCATCAACACTCTGGTAGTCCACAAATTACAGAATGCCTCCAGATGTTCATCGGAAACTACTACTGGTCTTCCAGGGAACGATCAAAGCGTAGACTGTTTGAGACATTACTTTTATGGAGGAATGTGCGCATGGTGACTGTTGTATTCAATCCGGATGCAATTTCTTTGTTTCATCAACACTGTAATAGTCCACAGATTACAGAATGCCTCGAGATGTGCATCGGAAACTACTACTGGTCTTACAGGGAACGATCAAAGCATAGACTGTTTGAGAATTACTCCCATGGAGGAAAGTGCGCATGGTGACTGTTGTATTCAATCCCGATGCAATTTCTGTGTTTCATCAACACTCTGATAGTCCACAAATTACAGAATGCCTCCAGATGTTCATCGGAAACTACCACTTGTCTTCCAGGGAGAGATCAATGCGTAGCCTGTTAGAGACATTACTCCCATGGAGGAAAGTGCGCATGGTGACTGTGGTATTCAATCCCGATGCAATTACTGTGTTTCATCAACACTCTGATAGTCTGCACATTACAGAATGCCACCAGATGTGCATCGGAAACTACTACTGGTCTGCCAGGGAACGATCAAAGCGTACATTGTTTGAGACATTACTCCCGTGGAGGAAAGTGTTCATGGTGACTGTTGTATTCAATCCCGATGCAATTTCTGTGTTTCGTCAACACTCTGATAGTCCACAAATTACAGAATGCCTCCAGATGTTCATCGGAAACTACTACTGGTCTTTCAGGGAACGATCAAACCGTAGACTGTTTGAGACCTTACTTTTATGGAGGAATGTGCGCATGGTGACTGTTGTATTCAATCCCGATGCAATATCTGTGTTTCATCAAAACTCTAATAGACCACAGATTACAGAATGCCTCGAGATGTGCATCTGAAACTACTACTGGTCGTAGAGGGAACGATCAAAGCATAGACTGTTTGAGAATTACTCCCATGGAGGAAAGTGCGCATGGTGACTGTTGTATTCGATCCCGATGCAATTTCTGTGTTTCATTAACACTCTGATAGGCCACAGATTACAGAATGCCACCAGAAGTTCATCGGAAACTACCACTGGTCTTCCAGGGAAAGATCAAAACGTAGCCTGTTAGAGACATTACTCCCATGGAGGAAAGTGCGCATGGTGACTGTGGTATTCAATCCCGATGCAATTACTGTGTTTCATCAACACTCTGATAGTCTGCACATTACAGAATGCCACCAGATGTGCATCGGAAACAACTACTGGTCTGCCAGGGAACGATCAAAGCGTAGATTGTTTGAGACATTACTCCCGTGGAGGAAAGTGCGCATGGTGACTGTTGCATTCAATCCCGATGCTATTTCTGTGTTTGGTCAACACTCTGATACTCCACAAATTACAGAATGCCTCCAGATGTGCATCGGAAACTACTACTGGTCTTCCAGGGAACGATCAAAGCGTAGACTGTTGGAGACATTACTCCCATGGCGTAAAGAGCGCATGGAGTCTATTGTATTCAATCCCGATGCAACTTCTGTGTTTCATCAACACTCTGATAGTCCACAGATTACAGAATGCCTTCAGATGTGCATCGGAAACTACTACTGAGCTTCCAGGGAACGAGCAAAGCGTAGACTGTATGAGACATTACTCCCATATAGGAAAGTGCGGATGGTGACTGTTGTATTCAATCTCGATGCAATTTCTGTGTTTCATCAACAGTCTGATAGTCACAGATTACAGAGTGCCACCAGATGTGCATCGGAAACTACTACTGGTCTTCCATGGAACGATCAAATCTTAGATTGTTAGAGACATTACTCCCATGGAAGAAAGTGCTCATGGTGATAGTTGTTTTCAATCTCGATGCAATTTCTGTGTTTCATCAACAGTCTGATAGTCCACAGATTACAGAATGACTCCAGATGTGCATCGGAAACTACTACTGGTCTTCAAGGGAACAATCAAAGCGTAGACTGTTTGAGACATTACTACCACGAAGGAAACTGTGCATGGAGACTGTTGTATTCAATCCCGATGCAATTTCTGTGTTTCATTAACACTCTGATAATCCACAGAGTACAGAAAGCCTCCAGATGTGCATCGGAACCTACCACTGGTCTTCCAGGGAACGATCAAAGCGTAGACTGTTAGAGACATTACTCCCATGGAGGAAAGTGCGCATGGTGACTGTTGTATTCAATCCCGATGCAATTACTGTGTTTCATCAACACTCTGATAGTCCACAGATTACAGAATTTCTTCAGATGTGCATCAATAACTACTATTGGTCTTCCAGGGAACGATCAAAGCGTAGGCTGTTTTAGATATTAATCGCATGGCGGATAGTGCGCATGGTGACTGTTGTATTCAATCCCGATGCAGTTTCTGTGTTTCATCAACACTCTGATATTCCACAGATTACAGAGCGCCTCCAGATGTGCATCGGAAGCTACTACTGGTCTTCCAGGGAACGATCAAAGCGTAGACTGTTGGAGACATTACTCCCATGGAGGAAACTGAGCATGGAGACTGTTGTATTCAATCCCGATGCAATTACTGTGTTTCATGAACACTCTGATAGACTACACATTACAGAATGCAACCAGATGTGCATCAGAAACTACTAGAGGTCTTCCAGGGAACGATCAAAGCGTAGACTGTTTGAGACATTACTCCCATGGAGGGAAGTGCGCCTGGTGACTGTTGTATTCAATCCCGATGCAATTTCTGTGTTTCATCAACACTCTGATAGTCCACAAATTACAGAATGCCTCCAGATGTGCAACGGAAACTACTACTGGTCTTCCAGGGAAAGATCAAAGCGTAGACTGTCTGAGACATTACTCTCATTGCGGAAAGTGCGCATAGTGACTATTATATTCAATCCCGATGCAATTTCTGTGTTTCATCAACACTCTAATAGTCAACAGAATGCATCCAGATGTGCATCGGAAACTACTACTGGTCTTACAGGGTACGATCAAAGCATAGACTGTTTCAGAATTACTCTCATGGAGGAAAGTGCGCATGGTGACTGTTGTATTCAATCCCGATGCAATTTCTGTGTTTCATCAACATTCTGATAGTCCACAGATTACAGAATGCCTCCAGATGTTCATCGTAAACCTCTACTGGCCTTCCAGGGAACGATCGAAGCGTAGACTGTTTGAGACATTACTCCCATGGAGGAAACTGCGCATGGAGACTGTTGTATTGAATCCCGATGCAATTTCTGTGTTTCATCAACACTCTGATACTCCACAGATTACAGAATTCCTCCACATGTGCATCGGAAACTGCTACTGGTCTTCCAGGGAACGATCAAAGCGTAAACTCTTTGAAACATTACTCCCATGGAGGAAATTGCGCATGTTGACTGTTGTATTCAATCCCGATGCAATTTCTGTGTTTCATCAACACTCTGATAGTCCACAGATTACGGAAAGCCTCCATATGTGCATCGGAAACTACTACTGGTCTTCCAGGGACCGATCAAAGCGTAGACTGTTAGAGACATTATTCCCATTTAGTAAAGTGCGCATGGTGACTGTTGCATTCAATCTCGATGCTATTTCTGTGTTTGGTCAACACTCTGATACTCCACAAATTACAGAATGCCTCCAGATGTGCATCGGACACTACTACTGGTCTTCCAGGGAACGATCAAAGCGTAGACTGTTGGAGACATTACTCCCATGGCGTAAAAAACGCATGGAGTCTATTGTATTCAATCCCGATGCAATTTCTGTGTTTCATCAACACTCTGATAGTCCACAGATTACAGAATGCCTTCAGATGTGCATCGGAAACTACTACTGAGCTTCCAGGGAACGAGCAAAGCGTAGACTGTAAGAGACATTACTCCCATATAGGAAAGTGCGAATGGTGACTGTTGTATTCAATCTCGATGCAATTTCTGTGTTTCATCAACAGTCTGATAGTCACAGATTACAGAGTGCCACCAGATGTGCATCGGAAACTACTACTGGTCTTCCATGGAACGATCAAATCTTAGATTGTTAGAGACATTACTCCCATGGAAGAAAGTGCTCATGGTGATTGTTGTTTTCAATCTCGATCCAATGTCTGTGTTTCATCAACAGTCTGATAGTCCACAGATTACAGAATGACTCCAGATGTGCATCGGAAACTACTACTGGTCTTCCAGGGAACGATCAAAGCATAGACTGTTAGAGACATTACTCCCATCGAGGAAAGTGCGCATGGTGACTGTTGTATTCAATCCCGATGCAATTACTGTGTTTCATCAACACTCTGATAGTCCACAGATTACAGAATTTCTTCAGATGTGCATCAATAACTACTACTGGTCTTCCAGGGAACGATCAAAGCGTAGGCTGTTTTAGATATTAATCGCATGGAGGTTAGTGCGCATGGTGACTGTTGTATTCAATCCCGATGCAATTTCTGTGTTTCATCAACACTCTGATAGACCACAAATTACAGAATGCCTCCAGATGTGCATCGGAAACTACTACTGGTCTTCCAGGGAAAGATCAAAGCGTAGACTGTCTGAGACATTACTCCCATGGCGGAAAGTGCGTATAGTGACTATTATATTCAATCCCGATGCAATTTCTGTGTTTCATCAACACTCTAATAGTCAACAGAATGCCTCCAGATGTGCAACGGAAATTACTACTGGTCTTACAGGGTACGATCAAAGCATAGACTGTTTCAGAATTACTCCCATGGAGGAAAGTGCGCATGGTGACTGTTGTATTCAATCCCGATGCAATTTCTGTGTTTCATCAACATTCTGATAGTCCACAGATTACAGAATGCCTCCAGATGTTCATCGTAAACCTCTACTGGCCTTCCAGGGAACGATCGAAGCGTAGACTGTTTGAGACATTACTCCGATGGAGGAAACTGCGCATGGAGACTCTTGTATTCAATCGCGATGCAATTTCTGTGTTTCATCAACACTCTGATACTCCACAGATTACAGAATGCCTCCACATGTGCATCGGAAACCGCTACTGGTATTCCAGGGAACGATCAAAGCGTAAACTCTTTGAAACATTACTCCCATGGAGGAAACTGCGCATGTTGACTGTTGTATTCAATCCCGATGCAATTTCTGTGTTTCATCAACACTCTGGTAGTCCACAGATTACAGAATGCCTCCAGATGTGCAATTGAAACTACTACTGGTCTACCAGGGAACGATCAAAGCGTAGGCTGTTTTAGATATTACTCGCATGGAGGATAGTGCGCATGGTGACTGTTGTATTCAATCCCGTTGCAATTTCTGTGTTTCATCAACACTCTGATAGTCCACAGATTACAGAATGCCTCCAGATGTGCATCGGCAACTATTACTGGTCTTCCTGGGAACGATCAAATCGTAGACTGTTGGAGACATTACTCCCATGGCGGAAAGTGCGCATGGTGACTATTGTATTCAATCCCGATGCAATATCTGTGTTTCATCAACACTCTGATAGTCCACAGATTACAGAATGCCTTCAGATGTGCATCGGAAACTACTACTGGTCTTCCAGGGAACGATCAAAGCGTTGACTGTTTGAGACATTACTCCCATGGAGGAAACTGCACATGGTGACTGTTGTATTCAATCCCGATGCAATTTCTGTGTTTCATCAACACTCTGATAGTCCACAGAGAACAGAAAGCCTCCAGATGTGCATCGGAAACTACTACTGGTCTTCCAGGGAACGAGCAAAGCGTAGACTGTTAGAGACATTACTCCCATGGAGGAAAGTGCGCATGGTGACTGTTGTATTTAATCCCGATAGAATTACTGTGTTTCATCAACACTCTGATAGTCTACACATTACAGAATGCCACCAGATGTGCATCAGAAACTACTAGTGGTCTTCCAGGGAACGATCAAAGCGTAGACTGTTTGAGACATTACTCCCATGGAGGAAAGTGCGCCTGGTGACTGTTGTATTCAATCCCGATGCAATTTCTGTGTTTCATCATACACTCTGATAGTCCACAAATTACAGAATGATTTCAGATGTGCATCGGAAACTACTACTGGTCTTACAGGGAATGATCAAAGCATAGACTGTTTGAAAATTACTTCCATGGAGGGAAGTGCGCATGGAGACTGTTGTATTCAATCCCGATGCAATTTATTTGTTTCATGAACATTCCGACAGTCCACAGAGTACAGAAAGCCTCCAGATGTTCATCGTATACTACTACTGGTCTTCCAGGGAACGATCAAAGCGTAGACTGTTAGAGACATTACTCCCATGGAGGAAAGTGCGCAAGGTGACTGTTGTATTCAATCCCGATGCAATTACTGAGTTTCATCAACACTCTGATAGTCCACAGAGTACAGAAAGCCTCCAGATGTGCATCGGAAACTACTACTGGTGTTCCAGGGAACGATCAAATCGTAGACTGTTAGAGACATTAATCCCAATGAGGAAAGTGCGCAAGGTGACTGTTGTATTCAATCCCGATGCATTTACTGAGTTTCATCAATACTCTGATAGTCCACAGAGTACAGAAAGCCTCCAGATGTGCATCGGAAACTACTACTGGTGTTCCAGGGAACGATCAAATCGTAGACTGTTAGAGACATTACTCCCAATGAGGAAAGTGCGCATGGTGACTGTTGCATTCAATCCCGATGCAATTTCTGTGTTTCATCAACAGTGTAATAGTCCACAGATTACATAATGCCTTCAGATGTGCATCGGAAACTACTACTGGTCTCCCAGGTAACGATCAAAGCGTAGACTGTTAGAGACATTACTCCCATGGAGGAAAGTGCGCATGGTGACTGTTGTATTCAATCCCGATGCAATTACTGTGTTTCATCAACACTCTGATAGTCTACACATTACAGAATGCCACCAGATGTGCATCGGAAACTACTACTGGTCTTCCAGGGAACGATCAAAGCGTAGATTATTTGAGACATTACTCCTGTGGAGTAAAGTGCGCATGGTGACTGTTGTATTCAATCCTTATGCAATTTCTGAGTTTCGTCAACACTCTGATAGTCCACAAATTACAGAATGCCTCCAGATGTTCATCGGAAACTACTACTGGTCTTCCAGGGACCGATCAAAGCGTAGACTGTTTGAGACCTTACTTTTATGGAGGAATGTGCGCATGGTGACTGTTGTATTCAATCCCGATGCAATTTCTGTGTTTCATCAACACTCTGATAGGCCACAGATTACAGAATGCCACCAGATGTTCATCGGAAAGTACCACTGGTCTTCCAGGGAAATATCAAAGCGTAGCCTGTTAGAGACATTACTCCCATGGAGGAAAGTGCGCATGGTGACTGTTGTATTCAATCCCGATGCAATTTCTGTGTTTCATCAACACTCTGATAGTCTACACATTACAGAATGCCACCAGATGTGCATCAGAAACTACTAGTGGTCTTCCAGGGAACGATCAAAGCGTAGACTGTTTGAGACATTACTCCCATGGAGGAAAGTGCGCCTGGTGACTTTTGTATTCAATCCCGATGCAATTTCTGTGTTTCATCATACACTCTGATAGTCCACAAATTACAGAATGCCTTCAGATGTGCATCGGAAACTACTACTGGACTTACAGGGAATGATCAAAGCATAGACTGTAAGAAAATTACTCCCATGGAGGAAAGTGCGCATGGAGACTGTTGTATTCGATCCCGATGCAATTTATTTGTTTCATGAACACTCCGACAGTCCACAGAGTACAGAAAGCCTCCAGATGTTCATCGTATACTACTACTGGTCTTCCAGGGAACGATCAAAGCGTAGACTGTTAGAGACATTACTCCCATGGAGGAAAGTGCGCAAGGTGACTGTTGTATTCAATCCCGATGCAATTACTGAGTTTCATCAACACTCTGATAGTCCACAGAGTACAGAAAGCCTCCAGATGTGCATCGGAAACTACTACTGGTGTTCCAGGGAACGATCAAATCGTAGACTGTTAGAGACATTACTCCCAATGAGGAACGTGCGCATTGTGACTGTTGCATTCAATCCCGATGCAATTTCTGTGTTTCATCAACACTGTAATAGTCCACAGATTACATAATGCCTCGAGATGTGCATCGGAAACTACTACTGGTCTTACAGGGAACGATCAAATCGTAGACTGTTAGAGACATTACTCCCAATGAGGAAAGTGCGCATGGTGACTGTTGCATTCAATCCCGATGCAATTTCTGTGTTTCATCAACACTGTAATAGTCCACAGATTACATAATGCCTCGAGATGTGCATCGGAAACTACTACTGGTCTTACAGGGAACGATCAAAGCATAGACTGTTTGAGAATTACTCCCATGGAGGAAAGTGCGCATGGTGACTGTTGTATCCAATCCCGATGCAATTTCTGTGTTTCATCAACACTCTGATAGTCCACAGACTACAGAATGCCTTCAGATGTTTATCGGAAACTACTACTGGTCTCCCAGGGAACGATCAAAGCGTAGACTGTTTGAGACATAACTCCCATGGCGGAAACTGCGCATGGAGAATGTTGTATTCAATCCCGATGCAATTTATTTGTTTCATGAACACTCTGATAGTCCACAGAGTACAGAAAGCCTCCAGATGTGCATCGGAAACTACTACTGGTCTTCCAGGGAATGATCAAAGCGAGGACTGTTAGAGACATTACTCAAATGGAGGAAAGTGCGGATGGTGACTGTTGTATTCAATCCCGATGCAATTACTCTGTTTCATCAACACTCTGATAGTCTGCACATTACAGAATGCCACCAGATGTGCATCGGAAACTACTACTGAACTTCCAGGGAACGATCAAAGCGTAGATTGTTTGAGACATTACTCCTGTGGAGGAAAGTGCGCATGGTGACTGTTGTATTCAATCCTTATGCAATTTCTGAGTTTCGTCAACACTCTGATAGTCCACAAATTACAGAATGCCTCCAGATGTTCATCGGAAACTACTACTGGTCTTCCAGGGACCGTTCAAAGCGTAGAGTGTTTGAGACCATACTTTTATGGGGAATGTGCGCATGGTGACTGTTGTATTCAATAACGATACAATATCTGTGTTTCATCAAAACTCTAATAGACCACAGATTACAGAATGCCTCGAGATGTGCATCGTAAACTACTACTGGTCTTAGAGGGAACGATCAAAGGATAGACTGTTTGAGAATTACTCCCATGGAGGAAAGTGCGCATGGTGACTGTTGTATTCAATCCCGATGCAATTTCTGTGTTTCATCAACACTCTGATAGGCCACAGATTACAGAATGCCACCAGATGTTCATCGGAAACTACCACTGGTCTTCCAGGGAACGATCAAAGCGTAGATTATTTGAGACATTACTCCTGTGGGGGAAAGTGCGCATGGTGACTGTTGTATTCAATCCTTATGCAATTTCTGAGTTTCGTCAACACTCTGATAGTCCACAAATTACAGAATGCCTCCAGATGTTCATCGGAAACTACTACTGGTCTTCCAGGGACCGATCAAAGCGTAGACTGTTTGAGACCTTACTTTTATGGAGGAATGTGCGCATGGTGACTGTTGTATTCAATCCCGATGCAATTTTTGTGTTTCATCAACACTCTGATAGGCCACAGATTACAGAATGCCACCAGATGTTCATCGGAAACTACCACTGGTCTTCCAGGGAAAGATCAAAGCGTAGCCTGTTAGAGACATTACTCCCATGGAGGAAAGTGCGCATGGTGACTGTTGTATTCAATCCCGATGCAATTACTCTGTTTCATCAACACTCTGATAGTCTGCACATTACAGAATGCCACCAGATGTGCATCGGAAACTACTACTGGTCTGCCAGGGAACGATCAAAACGTAGATTGTTTGAGAGATTACTCCCGTGGAGGAAAGTGCGCATGGTGACTGTTGTATTCAATCCCGATGCAATATCTGTGTTTCATCAACACTCTAATAGTCTACAGATTACAGAATGCCTCGAGATGTGCATCGGAAACTACTACTGGTCTTACAGGGAACGATCAAAGCATAGACTGTTTGAGAATTACTCCCATGGAGAAAAGTGCGCATGGTGACTGTTGTATTCAATCCCGATGCAATATCTGTGTTTCATCAACACTCTGATAGTCCACAGAGAACAGAAAGCCTCCAGATGTGCATCGGAAACTACTACTGGTCTTCCAGGGAACGATCAAAGCGTAGACTGTTTGAGACCTTACTTTTATGGAGGAATGTGCGCATGGTGACTGTTGTATTCAATCCCGATGCAATTTCTATGTTTCATCATACACTCTGGTAGTCCACAAATTACAGAATACCTCCAGATGTGCTTCGGAAACTACTACAGGTCTTCCAGGGAAAGATCAAAGCGTAGACTGTCTGAGACATTACTCCCGTGGCGGAAAGTGCGCATAGTGACTATTGTATTCAATCCCGATGCAATTTCTGTGTTTCATTAACACTCTGATAGTCCACAGATTACAGAATGCCTTCAGATGTGCATCGGAAACTACTACTCGTCTTACAGGGAACGATCAAAGCGTATAATGTTTGAGACATTACTCCCATGGAGGAATGTGCGCATGGTGACTATTGTATTCAATCCCGATGCAATATCTGTGTTTCATCAACACTCTTATAGTCCACAGACTACAGAATGCCTCCAGATGTGCATCGGAAACTACTACTGGTCTTCCACGGAACGATCAAAGCGTATACTGTTTGAGACATTACTCCCATGGAGGAAAGTGCGCATGGTGACTGTTGTATTCAATGCCGATGCAATTTCTGTGTTTCATCAACACTCTGATAGTCCACAAATTATAGAATGCCTGCAGATGTTCATCGGAAACTACTACTGGGCTTCCAGGGAAAGATCAAAGCATAGACTGTTTGAGAATTACTCCCATTGGAGGAAAGTGCTTATGGTGATTGTTGTATTCAATCCCGATGCAATTTCTGTGTTTCATCAACACTCTGATAGTCCACAAATTACAGAATGCTTCCAGATGTTCATCGGAAACTACTACTGGTATTCCAGGGAACGATCAAAGCGTAGACTGTTTGAGACCTTACTTTTATGGAGGAATGTGCGCATGGTGACTGTTGTATTCAATCCCGATTCAATTTCTGTGTTTAATTAACACTCTGATAGGCCACAGATTACAGAATTCCACCAGATGTTCATCGGAAACTACCACTGGTCTTCCAGGGAAAGATCAAAGCGTAGCCTGTTAGAGACATTACTCCCATGGAGGAAAGTGCGCATGGTGACTGTTGCATTCAATCCCGATGCAATTTCTGTGCTTCATCAACACTCTGATAGTCTGCACATTACAGAAAGCCACCAGATGTGCATCGGAAACTACTACTGGTCTGCCAGGGAACGATCAAAGCGTGGATTGTTTGAGACATTACTCCCGTTAAGGAAAGTGCGCATGGTGACTATTGCATTCAATCCCGATGCAATTTCTGTGTTTGGTCAACACTCTGATAGTCGACAATTTACAGAATGCCTCCAGATCTTCATCAGAAACTACTACTGGTCTTCCAGGGAACGATCAAAGCGTAGACTGTTTGAGACCTTACTTTTATGGAGGAAAGTGCGCATGGTGACTGTTGTATTCAATCCCGATAAAATTTCTGTGTTTCATTAACACTCTGATAGGCCACAGATTACAGAATGCCACCAGATGTTCATCGGAAACTACTACTGGTCTTCCAGGGAAAGATCAAAGCGTAGCCTGATAGAGACATTACTCCCATGGAGGAAAGTGCGCATGGTGACTGTTGTATTCAATCCCGATGCAATTACTGTGTTTCATCAACACTCTGATAGTCTGCACATTACAGAATGCCACCAGATGTGCATCGGAAACTACTACTGGTCTGCCTGGGAACGATCAAAGCGTAGATTGTTTGAGACATTACTCCCGTGGAGGAAAGTGCGCATCGTGACTGTTGTATTCAATCCCGATGCAATTTCTGTGTTTCATTAACACTCTGATAAGCCACAGATTACAGAATGCCACCAGATGTTCATCGGAAACTACCACTGGTCTTCCAGGGAAAGATCAAAGCGTAGCCTGTTAGAGACATTACTCCCATGGAGGAAAGTGCGATGGTGACTGTTGTATTCAATCCCGATGCAATTACTGTGTTTCATCAACACTCTGATAGTCTGCACATTACAGAATGCCACCAGATGTGCATCGGAAACTACTACTTGTCTGCCTGGGAACGATCAAAGCGTAGATTGTTTGAGACATTACTCCCGTGGAGGAAAGTGCGCATGGAGACTGTTGTATTCAATCCCGATGCAATATCTGTGTTTCATCAACACTCTAATAGTCCACAGATTACAGAATGCCTCGAGATGTGCATCGGAAACTACTACTGGTCTTACAGGGAACGATCAAAACATAGACTGTTTGAGAATTACTCCCATGGAGGAAAGTGCGCATGGTGACTGTTGTATTCAATCCCCATGCAATTTTTGTGTTTCATCAAGACTCTCATAATCCACAGATTACAGAATGCCACCAGATGTGCATCGGAAACTACTACTGGTCTTACAGGGAACGATCAAAGCATAGACTGTTTGAGAATTACTCCCATGGAGGAAAGTGCGCATGGTGACTGTTGTATTCAATCCCGATGCAATTTCTGTGTTTCATCAACACTCTGATAGTCCACAGACTACAGAATGCCTCCAGATGTGCATCGGAAACTACTACTGGTCTCCCAGGGAACGATCAAAGCGTAGACTGTTTGAGACATTACTCCCATGGCGGAAACTGCGCATGGAGACTGTTGTATTCAATCCCGATGCAATTTATTTCTTTCATGAACACTCTGATAGTCCACAGAGTACATAAAGCATCCAGATGTGCATCGGAAACTACTACTGGTCTTCCAGGGAAAGATCAAAGCGAGGACTGTTAGAGACATTACTCCCATGGAGAGTGCGCATGGTGACTGTTGTATTCAATCCCGATGCAATTACTGTGTTTCATCAACACTCTGATAGTCTACACATTACAGAATGCCACCAGATGTGCATCGGAAACTACTACTGGTCTTCCAGGGAACGATCAAAGCGTAGATTGTTTGAGACATTACTCCTGTGGAGGAAAGTGCGCATGGTGACTGTTGTATTCAATCCCGATGCAATTTCTGTGTTTCGTCAACACTCTGATAGTCCACAAATTACAGAATGCCTCCAGATGTTAATCGGAAACTGCTACTGGTCTTCCAGGGAACGATCAAAACGTAGACTGTTTGAGACATTACTTTTATGGAGGAATGTGCGCATGGTGACTGTTGTATTCAATCCCGATGCAATATCTGTGTTTCATCAAAACTCTAATAGACCACAGATTACAGAATGCCTCGAGATGTGCATCGGAAACTACTACTGGTCTTAGAGGGAACGATCAAAGCATAGACTGTTTGAGAATTACTCCCATGGAGGAAAGTGCGCATGGTGACTGTTGTATTCAGGCCCGATGCAATTTCTGTGTTTCATCAACACTCTGATAGGCCACAGATTACAGAATGCCACCAGATGTTCATCGGAAACTACCACTGGTCTTGCAGGGAAAGATCAAAGCGTAGCCTGTTAGAGACATTACTCCCATGGAGGAAAGTGCGCATGGTGACTGTTGTATTCAATCCCGATGCAATTACTGTGTTTCATCAACACTCTGATAGTCTGCACATTACAGAATGCCACCAGATGTGCATCGGAAACTACTACTGGTCTGCCAGGGAACGATTAAAAGCGTAGATTGTTTGAGACATTACCCCCGTGGAGGAAAGTGCGCATGGTGATTGTTGCATTCAATCCCGATGCAATTTCTGTGTTTGGTCAACACTGTGATAGTCCACAAATTACAGAATGCCTCCAGATGTTCATCGGAAACTACTACTGGTCTTCCAGGGAACGATCAAAGCGTAGACTGTTTGAGACCTTACTTTTATGGAGGAATGTGCGCATGGTGACTGTTCTATTCAATCCCGATGCAATATCTGTGTATCATCAACACTCTAATAGTCCACAGATTACAGAATGCCTCGGGATGTGCATCGGAAACTACTACTGGTCTTACAGGGAACGATCAAAGCATAGACTGTTAGAGACATTACTCCCATGGAGGAAAGTGCGCATGGTGACTGTTGTATTTAATCCCGATAGAATTACTGTGTTTCATCAACACTCTGATAGTCTACACATTACAGAATGCCACCAGATGTGCATCAGAAACTACTAGTGGTCTTCCAGGGAACGATCAAAGCGTAGACTGTTTGAGACATTACTCCCATGGAGGAAAGTGCGCCTGGTGACTGTTGTATTCAATCCCGATGCAATTTCTGTGTTTCATCATACACTCTGATAGTCCACAAATTACAGAATGCCTCCAGATGTTCATCGGAAACTACTACTGGTCTTCCAGGGATCGATCAAAGCGTAGACTGTTTGAGACCTTACTTTTATGGAGGAAAGTGCGCATGGTGACTGTTGTATTCAATCCCGATGCAATTTCTGTGTTTCATTAACACTCTGATAGGCCACAGATTACAGAATGCCACCAGATGTTCATCGGAAACTACCACTGGTCTTCCAGGGAAAGATCAAAGCGTAGCCTGTTAGAGACATTACCCCCATGGAGGAAAGTGCGCATGGTCACTGTTGTATTCAATCCCGATGCAATTACTGTGTTTCATCAACACTCTGATAGTCTGCACATTACAGAATGCCACCAGATGTGCATCGGAAACTACTACTGGTCTGCCTGGGAACGATCAAAGCGTAGATTGTTTGAGACATTACTCCCGTGGAGGAAAGTGCGCATGGTGACTGTTGTATTCAATCAAGATGCAATATCTGTGTTTCATCAACACTCTAATAGTCCACAGATTACAGAAAGCCTCGAGATGTGCATCGGAAACTACTACTGGTCTTACAGGGAACGATCAAAGCATAGCCTGTTTGAGAATTACTGCCATGGAGGAAAGTGCGCATGGTGACTGTTGTATTCAATCCCTATGCAATTCTTGTGTTTCATCAACACTCTGATAATCCACAGATTACAAAATGCCACCAGATGTGCATCGGAAACTACTACTGGTCTTCCAGGGAACGATCAAAGCGTAGATTGTTTGAGACAATACTCCCGTGGAGGAAAGTGCGCATGGTGACTGTTGTATTCAATCCCCATGCAATTTCTGTGTTTCATCAACACTCTGATACTCCACATATTACAGAATGCCTCCACATGTGCATCGGAAACTGCTACTGGTCTTCCAGGGAACGATGAAAGCATAAACTCCTTGAAACATTACTCCCATGGAGGAAAGTGCGCATGGTGACTGTTGTATTCAATCCCGAGGCAATTTCTGTGTTTCATCAACACTCTGATAGTCTGCACATTACAGAAAGCCACCAGATGTGCATCGGAAACTACTACTGGTCTGCCAGGGAACGATCAAAGCGTAGATTGTTTGAGACATTACTCCCGTTAAGGAAAGTGCGCATGGTGACTATTGCATTCAATCCCGATGCAATTTCTGTGTTTGGTCAACACTCTGATAGTCGACAAATTACAGAATGCCTCCAGATCTTCATCAGAAACTACTACTGGTCTTCCAGGGAACGATCAAAGCGTAGACTGTTTGAGACCTTACTTTTATGGAGGAAAGTGCGCATGGTGACTGTTGTATTCAATCCCGATAAAATTTCTGTGTTTCATTAACACTCTGATAGGCCACAGATTACAGAATGCCACCAGATGTTCATCGGAAACTACTACTGGTCTTCCAGGGAAAGATCAAAGCGTAGCCTGATAGAGACATTACTCCCATGGAGGAAAGTGCGCATGGTGACTGTTGTATTCAATCCCGATGCAATTACTGTGTTTCATCAACACTCTGATAGTCTGCACATTACAGAATGCCACCAGATGTGCATCGGAAACTACTACTGGTCTGCCTGGGAACGATCAAAGCGTAGATTGTTTGAGACATTACTCCCGTGGAGGAAAGTGCGCATCGTGACTGTTGTATTCAATCCCGATGCAATTTCTGTGTTTCATTAACACTCTGATAAGCCACAGATTACAGAATGCCACCAGATGTTCATCGGAAACTACCACTGGTCTTCCAGGGAAAGATCAAAGCGTAGCCTGTTAGAGACATTACTCCCATGGAGGAAAGTGCGATGGTGACTGTTGTATTCAATCCCGATGCAATTACTGTGTTTCATCAACACTCTGATAGTCTGCACATTACAGAATGCCACCAGATGTGCATCGGAAACTACTACTTGTCTGCCTGGGAACGATCAAAGCGTAGATTGTTTGAGACATTACTCCCGTGGAGGAAAGTGCGCATGGAGACTGTTGTATTCAATCCCGATGCAATATCTGTGTTTCATCAACACTCTAATAGTCCACAGATTACAGAATGCCTCGAGATGTGCATCGGAAACTACTACTGGTCTTACAGGGAACGATCAAAACATAGACTGTTTGAGAATTACTCCCATGGAGGAAAGTGCGCATGGTGACTGTTGTATTCAATCCCCATGCAATTTTTGTGTTTCATCAAGACTCTCATAATCCACAGATTACAGAATGCCACCAGATGTGCATCGGAAACTACTACTGGTCTTACAGGGAACGATCAAAGCATAGACTGTTTGAGAATTACTCCCATGGAGGAAAGTGCGCATGGTGACTGTTGTATTCAATCCCGATGCAATTTCTGTGTTTCATCAACACTCTGATAGTCCACAGACTACAGAATGCCTCCAGATGTGCATCGGAAACTACTACTGGTCTCCCAGGGAACGATCAAAGCGTAGACTGTTTGAGACATTACTCCCATGGCGGAAACTGCGCATGGAGACTGTTGTATTCAATCCCGATGCAATTTATTTCTTTCATGAACACTCTGATAGTCCACAGAGTACATAAAGCATCCAGATGTGCATCGGAAACTACTACTGGTCTTCCAGGGAAAGATCAAAGCGAGGACTGTTAGAGACATTACTCCCATGGAGAGTGCGCATGGTGACTGTTGTATTCAATCCCGATGCAATTACTGTGTTTCATCAACACTCTGATAGTCTACACATTACAGAATGCCACCAGATGTGCATCGGAAACTACTACTGGTCTTCCAGGGAACGATCAAAGCGTAGATTGTTTGAGACATTACTCCTGTGGAGGAAAGTGCGCATGGTGACTGTTGTATTCAATCCCGATGCAATTTCTGTGTTTCGTCAACACTCTGATAGTCCACAAATTACAGAATGCCTCCAGATGTTAATCGGAAACTGCTACTGGTCTTCCAGGGAACGATCAAAACGTAGACTGTTTGAGACATTACTTTTATGGAGGAATGTGCGCATGGTGACTGTTGTATTCAATCCCGATGCAATATCTGTGTTTCATCAAAACTCTAATAGACCACAGATTACAGAATGCCTCGAGATGTGCATCGGAAACTACTACTGGTCTTAGAGGGAACGATCAAAGCATAGACTGTTTGAGAATTACTCCCATGGAGGAAAGTGCGCATGGTGACTGTTGTATTCAGTCCCGATGCAATTTCTGTGTTTCATCAACACTCTGATAGGCCACAGATTACAGAATGCCACCAGATGTTCATCGGAAACTACCACTGGTCTTGCAGGGAAAGATCAAAGCGTAGCCTGTTAGAGACATTACTCCCATGGAGGAAAGTGCGCATGGTGACTGTTGTATTCAATCCCGATGCAATTACTGTGTTTCATCAACACTCTGATAGTCTGCACATTACAGAATGCCACCAGATGTGCATCGGAAACTACTACTGGTCTGCCAGGGAACGATTAAAAGCGTAGATTGTTTGAGACATTACCCCCGTGGAGGAAAGTGCGCATGGTGATTGTTGCATTCAATCCCGATGCAATTTCTGTGTTTGGTCAACACTGTGATAGTCCACAAATTACAGAATGCCTCCAGATGTTCATCGGAAACTACTACTGGTCTTCCAGGGAACGATCAAAGCGTAGACTGTTTGAGACCTTACTTTTATGGAGGAATGTGCGCATGGTGACTGTTCTATTCAATCCCGATGCAATATCTGTGTATCATCAACACTCTAATAGTCCACAGATTACAGAATGCCTCGGGATGTGCATCGGAAACTACTACTGGTCTTACAGGGAACGATCAAAGCATAGACTGTTAGAGACATTACTCCCATGGAGGAAAGTGCGCATGGTGACTGTTGTATTTAATCCCGATAGAATTACTGTGTTTCATCAACACTCTGATAGTCTACACATTACAGAATGCCACCAGATGTGCATCAGAAACTACTAGTGGTCTTCCAGGGAACGATCAAAGCGTAGACTGTTTGAGACATTACTCCCATGGAGGAAAGTGCGCCTGGTGACTGTTGTATTCAATCCCGATGCAATTTCTGTGTTTCATCATACACTCTGATAGTCCACAAATTACAGAATGCCTCCAGATGTTCATCGGAAACTACTACTGGTCTTCCAGGGATCGATCAAAGCGTAGACTGTTTGAGACCTTACTTTTATGGAGGAAAGTGCGCATGGTGACTGTTGTATTCAATCCCGATGCAATTTCTGTGTTTCATTAACACTCTGATAGGCCACAGATTACAGAATGCCACCAGATGTTCATCGGAAACTACCACTGGTCTTCCAGGGAAAGATCAAAGCGTAGCCTGTTAGAGACATTACCCCCATGGAGGAAAGTGCGCATGGTCACTGTTGTATTCAATCCCGATGCAATTACTGTGTTTCATCAACACTCTGATAGTCTGCACATTACAGAATGCCACCAGATGTGCATCGGAAACTACTACAGGTCTTCCAGGGAAAGATCAAAGCGTAGACTGTCTGAGACATTACTCCCGTGGCGGAAAGTGCGCATAGTGACTATTGTATTCAATCCCGATGCAATTTCTGTGTTTCATCAACACTCTGATAGTCCACATATTACAGAATGCCTTCAGATGTGCATCGGAAACTACTACTGGTCTTACAGGGAACGATCAAAGCGTATAATGTTTGAGACATTACTCCCATGGAGGAATGTGTGCATGGTGACTGTTGTATTCAATCCCGATGCAATATCTGTGTTTCATCAACACTCTTATGGTCCACAGAATACAGAATGCCTCCAGATGTGCATCGGAAACTACTACTGGTCTTCCACGGAACGATCAAAGCGTATACTGTTTGAGACATTACTCCCATGGAGGAAAGTGCGCATGGTGACTGTTGTATTCAATCCCGATGCAATTTCTGTGTTTCATCAACACACTGATAGTCCACAAATTATAGAATGCCTCCAGATGTTCATCGGAAACTACTACTGGTCTTCCAGGGAAAGATCAAAGCATAGACTGTTTGAGAATTACTCCCATTGGAGGAAAGTGCGCATGGTGACTGTTGTATACAATCCCGATGCAATTTCTGTGTTTCATCAACACTCTGATAGTCCACAAATTACAAAATGCCTCCAGATGTGCATCGGAAACTACTACTGGTCTTCCACAGAACGATCAAAGCGTATACTGTTTGAGACATTACTCCTATGGAGGAATGTGCGCATGGTGACTGTTGTATTCAATCCCGATTCAATTTCTGTGTTTCATCAACACTGTAATAGTCCACAGATTACAGAATGCCTCGAGATGTGCATCGGAAACTACTACTGGTCTTACAGTGAACGATCAAAGCATAGACTGTTTGAGAATTACTCCCATGGAGGAAAGAGCTCATGGTGACTGTTGTATTCAATCCCGATGCAATTTCTGTGTTTCATCAACACTCTGATAGTCCACAGACTACAGAATGCTTCCAGATGTGCATCGGATACTACTACTGGTCTCCCAGGGAACGATCAGAGCGTAGACTGTTTGAGACATAACTCCCATGGCGGAAACTGCGCATGCAGACTGTTGTATTCAAACCCGATTCAATTTCTGTGTTTCATCAACACTCTGATAGTCCACAGAGTACAGAAAGCCTCCAGATGTGCATCGGAAACTGCTACTGGTCTTCCAGGGAAAGATCAAAGCGAGGACTGTTAGAGACATTACTCCCATGGAGGAAAGTGCGCATGGTGACTGTTGTATTCAATCCCGATGCAATTACTGTGTTTCATCAACACTCTGATAGTCTACACATTACAGAATGCCACCAGATGTGCATCGGAAACTACTACTGGTCTTCCAGGGAACGATCAAACCGTAGATTGTTTGAGACATTACTCCCGTGGAGGAAAGTGCGCATGGTGACTGTTGTATTCAATCCGGATGCAATTTCTGTGTTTCGTCAACACTCTGATAGTCCACAAATTACAGAATGCCTCCAGATGTTCATCGGAAACTACTACTGGTCTTCCAGGGATCGATCAAAGCGTAGACTGTTTGAGACCTTACTTTTATGGAGGAAAGTGCGCATGGTGACTGTTGTATTCAATCCCGATGCAATTTCTGTGTTTCATTAACACTCTGATAGGCCACAGATTACAGAATGCCACCAGATGTTCATCGGAAACTACCACTGGTCTTCCAGGGAAAGATCAAAGCGTAGCCTGTTAGAGACATTACCCCCATGGAGGAAAGTGCGCATGGTCACTGTTGTATTCAATCCCGATGCAATTACTGTGTTTCATCAACACTCTGATAGTCTGCACATTACAGAATGCCACCAGATGTGCATCGGAAACTACTACTGGTCTGCCTGGGAACGATCAAAGCGTAGATTGTTTGAGACATTACTCCCGTGGAGGAAAGTGCGCATGGTGACTGTTGTATTCAATCAAGATGCAATATCTGTGTTTCATCAACACTCTAATAGTCCACAGATTACAGAATGCCTCGAGATGTGCATCGGAAACTACTACTGGTCTTACAGGGAACGATCAAAGCATAGCCTGTTTGAGAATTACTGCCATGGAGGAAAGTGCGCATGGTGACTGTTGTATTCAATCCCTATGCAATTCTTGTGTTTCATCAACACTCTGATAATCCACAGATTACAAAATGCCACCAGATGTGCATCGGAAACTACTACTGGTCATCCAGGGAACGATCAAAGCGTAGATTGTTTGAGACAATACTCCCGTGGAGGAAAGTGCGCATGGTGACTGTTGTATTCAATCCCCATGCAATTTCTGTGTTTCATCAACACTCTGATACTCCACATATTACAGAATGCCTCCACATGTGCATCGGAAACTGCTACTGGTCTTCCAGGGAACGATGAAAGCATAAACTCCTTGAAACATTACTCCCATGGAGGAAAGTGCGCATGGTGACTGTTGTATTCAATCCCGAGGCAATTTCTGTGTTTCATCAACACTCTGGTAGTCCACAGATTACAGAATGCCTCCAGATGTGCAACTGAAACTACTACTGGTCTACCAGGGAACGATCAAAGCGTAGACTGTTTGAGACATTACTCCCATGGAGGAAACTGCGCATGGAGACTGTTGTATTCAATCCCGATGCAATTTCTGTGTTTCATCAACACTCTGATAGTCCACATAGTACAGAATGCCTCCAGATGTGCATCTGAAACTACTACTGGTCTTCCAGGAAACGATCAAAGCGGAGACTGTTAGAGACATTACTCCCATTTAGGAAAGTGCGCATGGTGACTGTTGTATTCAATACCCGATGCAATTACTTTGTTTCATCAACACTCTGATAGTCCACAGATTACAGAATTTCTTCAGATGTGCATCAATAACTACTACTGGTCTTCCAGGGAACGATCAAAGCGTAGGCTGTTTTAGATATTACTCGCATGGAGGATAGTGCGCATGGTGACTGCTGTATTCAATCCCGATGCAATTTCTGTGTTTCATCAACACTCTGATAGTCCACAGATTACAGAATGAATCCAGATGTGCATCGGAAACTACTACTGGTCTTCCAGGGAACGATCAAAGCGTAGACTGTTTGAGACATTACACCCATGGCGGAGAGTGCGCATGGTGACTATTGTATTCAATCCCGATGCATTTTCTGTGTATCATCAACACTCTGATAGTCCACAGATTACAGAATGCCTTCAGATGTTCATCGGAAACTACTACTGGTCTTCCAGGGAACGATCAAAGCGTAGACTGTTTGAGACATTACTCCCATGGAGGAAACTGCGCATGGAGAATGTTGTATTCAATCCCGATTCAATTTCTGTCTTTCATCAACACTCTGATAGTCCACAGAGTACAGAAAGCCTCCAGATTTGCATCGGAAACTACTACTGGTCTTCCAGGGAAAGATCAAAGCGAGGACTGTTTGAGACATTACTCCCATGGAGGAAAGTGCGCATTGTGACTGTTCTATTCAATCCAGATGCAATTACTGTGTTTCATCAACACTCTGATAGTCTACACATTACAGAATGCCACCAGATATGCATCGGAAACTACTACTGGTCTTCCAGGGAACGATCAAAGCGTAGATTGTTTGTGACATTACTCCCGTGGAGGAAAGTGCGCATGGTGACTGTTGTATTCAATCCCGATGCAATTTCTGTGTTTCATTAACTCTCTGATAGGCCACAGATTACAGAATGCCACCAGATGTTCATCGGAAACTACTACTGGTCTCCCAGGGAAAGATCAAAGCGTAGACTGTTAGAGACATTACTCCCATGGAGGAAAGTGCGCATGGTGACTGTTGTATTCAATCCCGATGCAATTACTGTGTTTCATCAACACTCTGATAGTCTGCACATTACAGAATGCCACCAGATGTGCATCGGAAACTACTACTGGTCTGCCAGGGAACGATCAAAGCGTAGATTGTTTGAGACATTACTCCCGTGGAGGAAAGTGCGCATGGTGACTGTTGCATTCAATCCCGATGCAATTTCTGTGTTTCGTCAACACTCTGATAGTCCACAAATTACAGTATGCCTCCAGATGTTCATCGGAAACTACTACTGGTCTTCCAGGGAACGATCAAATCGTAGACTGTTTGAGGCTTTACTTTTATGGAGGAATGTGCGCATGGTGACTGTTGTATTCAATCCCGATGCAATATCTGTGTTTCATCAACACTCTAATAGTCCACAGATTACAGAATGCCTAGAGATGTGCAACGGAAACTACTACTGGTCTTACAGGGAACGATCAAAGCATAGACTGTTTGAGAATTACTCCCATGGAGGAAATTGCGCATGGTGACTGTTGTATTCAATCCCGATGCAATTTTTGTGTTTCATCAACTCTCTGATAGGCCACAGATTACAGAATGCCACCAGATGTTCATCGGAAACTACTACTGGTCTTCCAGGAAAGATCAAAGCGTAGACTGTTAGAGACATCACTCCCATGGAGGAAAGTGCGCATGGTGTCTGTTGTATTCAATCCCGTAGCAATTACTGTGTTTCATCAACACTCTGATAGTCTGCACATTACAGAATGCCACCAGATGTGCATCGGAAACTACTACCGGTCTGCCAGGGAACGATCAAATCGTAGACTGTTTGAGACTTTACTTTTATGGAGGAAAGTGCGCATGGTGACTGTTGTATTCAATCCCGATGCAATATCTGTGTTTCATCAACACTCTAATAGTCCACAGATTACAGAATGCCTCGAGATGTGCATCGGAAACTACTACTGGTCTTACAGGGAACGATCAAAGCATAGACTGTTTGAGAATTACTCCCATGGAGGAAAGTGCGCATGGTGACTGTTGTATTCAAACCCAATGAAATTTTTGTGTTTCATCAACACTCTGATAATCCACAGATTACAGAATGCCACCAGATGTGCATCGGAAACTACTTCTGGTCTTCCAGGGAACGATCAAATCGTAGATTGTTTGAGACATTAATCCCGTGGAGGAAAGTGCGCATGGTGACTGTTGTATTCAATCACGATGCAATTTCTGTGTTTCATCAACACTCTGATACTCCACAGATTACAGAATGCCTCCACATGTGCATCGGAAACTGCTACTGGTCTTCCAGTTAACGATGAAAGCGTAAACGCTTTGAAACATTACTGCCATGGAGGAAAGTGCGCATGGTGACTGTTGTATTTATTCCCGAGGCAATTTCTGTGTTTCATCAACACTCTGGTAGTCCACAGATTACAGAATGCCTCCAGATGTGCAATTGAAACTACTACTGGTCTACCAGGGAACGATCAAAGCGTAGACTGTTTGAGACATTACTCCCATGGAGGAAACTGCACATGGAGACTGTTGTATTCAATCCCGATGCAATTTCTGTGTTTCATCAACACTCTGATAGTCCAAAGAGTACAGAAAGCCTCCGGATGTGCATCTGAAACTACTACTGGTCTTCCAGGGAACGATCAAAGCGGAGACTGTTAGAGACATTACTCCCATGGAGGAAAGTGCGCATGGTGACTGTTGTGTTCAATACCCGATGCAATTACTGTGTTTCATCAACAATCTGATAGTCCACAGATTAGAGAATTTGTTCAGATGTGCATCAATAACTACTACTGGTCTTCCAGGGAACGATCAAAGTGTAGGCTGTTTTAGATATTACTCGCATGGAGGAATGTGCGCATGTTGACTGTTGTATTCAATCCCGATGGAATTACTGTGTTTCATCAACACTCTGATAGTCTACACATTACAGAATGCCAACAGATGTGCATCAGAAACTATTACTGGTCTTCCAGGGAACGATCAAATCGTAGATAGCTTGAGACATAACACCCGTGGAGGAAAGTGCGCATGGTGACTGTTGTATTCAATCCCGATGCAATTTCTGTGTTTTTCATCAACACTCTGATAGTCCACATATTACAGAATGTCTCCAGATGTTCATCGGAAACTACTACTGGTCTTCCAGGGGACGATCAAAGCGTAGACTGTTTGAGAACTTACTTTTATGGAGGAATGTGCGCATGGTGACTATTGTATTCAATCCCGATGCAATTTCTGTGTTTCATCAACACTCTAATAGTCCACAGATTACAGAATGCCTCGAGATGTGCATCGGAAACTACTACTGGTCTTACGGGGAACGATCAAAGCATAGACTGTTTGAGAATTACTCCCATGGAGGAAAGTGCGCATGGTGACTGTTGTATTCAATCCCGATGCAATTTCTGTGTTTCTTCAACACTCTGATAGGCCACAGATTACAGAATGCCACCAGATGTTCATCGGAAACTACTACTGGTCTTCCAGGGAACGATCAAAGCGTAGACTGTTTGAGACATTACTACCGTGGAGTAAAGTGCGCATGGTGACTTTTGTATTCAGTCCCGATGCAATTTCTGTGTTTCATCAACACTCTGATAGTCCATAGATTACAGAATGCCTCCAGATGTTCATCGGAAACTACTACTGGTCATCCAGGGAACTATCAAAGCGTAGACTAATTGAGACATTACTTTTATGGAGGAATGTGCGCATGGTGACTGTTGTATTCAATCCCGATGCAATTTCTGTGTTTCATCAACACTCTGATAGTCCTCAGATTACAGAATGCCTCCAGATGTGCATCGGAAACTACTACTGGTCTTCCAGGGAACGATCAAAGCGTAGACTGTTTGAGACATACCTCCCGTGGAGGAAAGTGCGCATGGTGACTGTAGTATTCAATCCCGATGCTATTTCTGTGTTTCATCAACACTCTGATAGTCCACAGATTACACACTGCCACCAGATGTGCATCGGAAAGAACTACTGGTCTTACAGGGAACGATCAAAGCGTAGACTGTTTGAGACATACCTCCCGTGGAGAAAAGTGCGCATGGTGACCGTTGTATTCAATCCCAGTGCAATTTCTGTGTTTCATCAACACTGTGGTAGTCCAATGATTACAGAAGGCCGCCAGATGTTCATCGGAAACTACTACTGGTCTTCCAGGGAACGATCAAAGCGTAAACTCCTTGAGACATTACTCCCATGGAGGATAGTGCGCATGGTGACTGCTGTATTCAATCCATGCATTTTCGGTGTTTCATCAACACTCTGATAGTCCACAGATTACAGAATGCCACGAGATGTGCATCGGAAACTACTACTGGTCTTCCAGGGAACGATCAAAGCGTAGACTCTTTCAGACATTACTCCCATGGAGGAAAGTACGGATGGTGACTGTCGTATTCAATCCCGATGCAATTTCTGTGTTTCATCAACACTCTGATAGTCCACAGATTACAGAATGATACCGGATGTGCATCGGAAACTACTACTGGTCTTCCAGGGAGCGATCAAAGCGTAGACTGTTTGAGACATTACTCCCATGGAGGAAAGTGATCATGGTGACTGTTGTATTCAATCCCGATGCAATTACTGTGTTTCATCAACACTCTGATAGTCCACAAATTACAGAATGCCTCCAGATGTTCATCGGAAACTACTACTGGTCTTCCAGGGAACGATCAAAGCGTTGAGTATTTGAGACAATACTCCCATGGAGGAAAGTGCGCATGGTGACTATTGTATTCAATCCCGATGCAATTTCTGTGTTTCATCAACACTCTGATAGTCCACAGAGTACAGAAAGCCTCCAGATGTGCATCGGAAACTACTACTGATCTTCCAGGCAATGATCAAATCGTAGACTGTTTGAGACATATCTCCCGTGGAGGAAAGTGCGCATGGTGACTGTTGTATTCAATCCCGATGCAATTTCTGTGTTTCATCAACACTCTCATAGTCCACATATTACAGAATGCCACCAGATGTTCATCGGAAACTACTATTGGTCTTCCAGGGAACGATCAAACCGTAGACTGTTTGAGACATTACTTTTATGGAGGAATGTGCGCATGGTGACTGTTGTATTCAATCCCGATGCAATTTCTGTGTTTCGCAAACACTCTGATAGTCCTGAGATTACAGAATGTCTACAGATGTGCATCGGAAACTACTACTGGTCTTCCAGGGAACGATCAAAGCGTAGACTGTTTGAGAATTACTCCCATGAAGGAAATTGCGCATCGTGACTGTTGTATTCGATCCCGATGCAATTACTGTGTTTCATCAACACTCTGATAGTCCACAAATTACAGAATGCCTCCAGATGTTCATCGGAAACTACTACTGGTTTTCCAGGGAACGATCAAAGCGTTGAGTATTTGAGACAATACTCCCATGGAGGAAAGTGCGCATGTTGACTGTTGTATTCAATCCCGATGGAATTACTGTGTTTCATCAACACTCTGATAGTCTACACATTACAGAATGCCACCAGATGTGCATCAGAAACTACTACTGGTCTTCCAGGGAACGATCAAAGCGTAGGCTCGTTTATATATTACTCGCATCTAGGATATGCGCATGGTGACTGTTGTATACAATCCCGATGCGGTTTCTGTCTTTCATCAACACTCTAATAGTCCACAGATTACAGAATGCCTCCAGATCTGCATCTGAAACTAATACTGGTCTTCCAGGGAACGATTAAAGCGTAGACTGTTTGAGACATTACTCCCATGGCGGAAAGTGCGTATGGTGACTGTTGTATTTAATCCCGATGCAATTTCTGTGTTTCATCAACACTCTGATAGTCCACAGAGAACAGAAAGCCTCCAGATGTGCATCGGAAACTACTACTGGTCTTCCAGGGAACGATCAAAGCGTAGACTGTTAGAGACATTACTCCCATGGAGGAATGTGCGCATGTTGACTGTTGTATTCAATCCCGATGGAATTACTGTGTTTCATCAACACTCTGATAGTCTACACATTACAGAATGCCACCAGATGTGCATCAGAAACTACTACTGGTCTTCCAGGGAACGATCAAATCGTAGATAGCTTGAGACATAACTCCCGTGGAGGAAAGTGCGCATGGTGACTGTTGTATTCAATCCCGATGCAATTTCTGTGTTTTTCGTCAACACTCTGATAGTCCACATATTACAGAATGCCTCCAGATGTTCATCGGAAACTACTACTGGTCTTCCAGGGGACGATCAAAGCGTAGACTGTTTGAGAACTTACTTTTATGGAGGAATGTGCACATGGTGACTGTTGTATTCAATCCCGATGCAATTTCTGTGTTTTATCAACACTCTAATAGTCCACAGATTACAGAATGCCTCGAGATGTGCATCGGAAACTACTACTGGTCTTACGGGGAACGATCAAAGCATAGACTGTTTGAGAATTACTCCCATGGAGGAAAGTGCGCATGGTGACTGTTGTATTCAATCCCGATGCAATTTCTGTGTTTCTTCAACACTCTGATAGGCCACAGATTACAGAATGCCACCAGATGTTCATCGGAAACTACTACTGGTCTTCCAGGGAACGATCAAAGCGTAGACTGTTTGAGACATTACTACCGTGGAGGAAAGTGCGCATGGTGACTTTTGTATTCAGTCCCGACGCAATTTCTGAGTTCATCAACACTCTGATGGTCCATAGATTACAGAATGCCTCCAGATGTTCATCGGAAACTACTACTGGTCATCCAGGGAACTATCAAAGCGTAGACTAATTGAGACATTACTTTTATGGAGGAATGTGCGCATGGTGACTGTTGTATTCAATCCCGATGCAATTTCTGTGTTTCATCAACACTCTGATAGTCCTCAGATTACAGAATGCCTCCAGATGTGCATCGGAAACTACTACTGGTCTTCCAGGGAACGATCAAAACGTAGACTGTTTGAGACATACCTCCCGTGGAGGAAAGTGCGCATGGTGACTGTAGTATTCAATCCCGATGCAATTTCTGTGTTTCATCAACACTCTGATAGTCCACAGATTACACAATGCCACCAGATGTGCATCGGAAAGAACTACTGGTCTTACAGGGAACGATCGAAGCGTAGACTGTTTGAGACATACCTCCCGTGGAGAAAAGTGCGCATGGTGACCGTTGTATTCAATCCCGGTGCAATTTCTGTGTTTCATCAACACTGTGGTAGTCCAATGATTACAGAAGGCCGCCAGATGTACATCGGAAACTACTACTGGTCTTCCAGGGAACGATCAAAGCGTAAACTCCTTGAGACATTACTCCCATGGAGGAAAGTGCGCATGGTGACTGTTGTATTCAATCCATGCATTTTCGGTGTTTCATCAACACTCTGATAGTCCACAGATTACAGAATGCCACGAGATGTGCATCGGAAACTACTACTGGTCTTCCAGGGAACGATCAAAGAGTAGACTCTTTCAGACATTACTCCCATGGAGGAAAGTACGGATGGTGACTGTCGTATTTAATCCCGATGCAATTTCTGTGTTTCATCAACACTCTGATAGTCCACAGATTACAGAATGATACCGGATGTGCATCGGAAACTACTACTGGTCTTCCAGGGAGCGATCAAAGCGTAGACTGTTTGAGACATTACTCCCATGGAGGAAAGTGATCATGGTGACTGTTGTATTCAATCCCGATGCAATTACTGTGTTTCATCAACACTCTGATAGTCCACAAATTACAGAATGCCTCCAGATGTTCATCGGAAACTACTACTGGTCTTCCAGGGAACGATCAAAGCGTTGAGTATTTGAGACAATACTCCCATGGAGGAAAGTGCGCATGGTGACTATTGTATTCAATCCCGATTCAATTTCTGTGTTTCATCAACACTCTGATAGTCCACAGAGTATAGAATTTCTTCAGATGTGCATCAATAACTACTACTGGTCTTCCAGGGAACGATCAAAGCGTAGGCTGTTTTAGATATTACTCCCATGGAGGATAGTGCGCATGGTGACTGTGGTATTCAATCCCGATGCAATTTCTGTGTTTCATCAACACTCTGATAGTCCTCAGTTTACAGAATGCCTCCAGATGTGCATCGGAAACTACTACTGGTCTTCCAGGGAACGATCAAAGCGTAGACTGTTTGAGACATTACTCCCATGGAGGAAACTGCGCATGGAGACTGTTGTATTAAATCCCGATGCAATTTCTGTGTTTCATCAACTCTCTGATAGTCCACAGAGTACAGAAGGCCTCCAGATGTGCATCGGAAACTACTACTGGTCTTCCAGGTAACGATCAAAGCGTAGACTGTTAGACACATTACTCCCATGGAGGAAAGTGCGCATGGTGACTGTTGTATTCAATCCCGATGCAATTTCTGTGTTTCATCAACACACTGATAGTCCACAAATTATAGAATGCCTCCAGATGTTCATCGGAAACTACTACTGGTCTTCCAGGGAACGATCAAAGCGTAGGCTGTATTAGATATTACTCCCATGGAGGATAGTGCGCATGGTGACTGTTGTATTTAATCCCGATGCAATCTCTGTGTTTCATCAACACTCTGATAGTCCTCAGATTACAGAATGCCTCCAGATGTGCATCGGAAACTACACCTGGTCTTCCAGGGAACGTTCAAAGCGTAGACTATTTGAGACAATTCTTTTATGGAGGAATGTGCGCAAGGTGACTGTTGTATTCAATCCCGATGCCATTTCTGTGTTTCATCAACACTCTGATAATCCTCAGATTACAGAATGCCTCCAGATGTGCATCGGAAACTACACCTGGTCTTCCAGGGAACGATCAAAGCGTAGACTGTTAGAGACATTACTCCCATGGAGTAAAGTGCGCATGGAGACTGTTGTACTCAAACCTGATGCAATTACTGTGTTTCATCAACACACTGATAGTCCAGAGATTACAGAATTTCTCCAGATGTGCATCAATAACTACTACTGGTCTTCCAGGGAACGATCAAAGCGTAGGCTGGTTTATATATTACTCGCATCTAGGATATGCACATGGTGACTGTTGTATTCAATCCCGATGCGATTTCTGTCTTTCATCAACACTCTAATAGTCCACAGATTACAGAATGCCTCCAGATCTGCATCTGAAAGTAATACTGGTCTTGCAGGGAACGATTAAAGCGTAGACTGTTTGAGACATTACTCCCATGGCGGAAAGTGCGCATGGTGACTGTTGTATTTAATCCCGATGCAATTTCTGTGTTTCATCAACACTCTGATAGTCCACAGAGAACAGAAAGCCTCCAGATGTGCATCTGAAACTACTACTGGTCTTCCAGGGAACGATCAAAGCGTAGACTGTTAGAGACATTATTCCCATGGAGGAATGTGCGCATGTTGACTGTTGTATTCAATCCCGATGGAATTACTGTGTTTCATCAACACTCTGATAGTCTGCACATTACAGAATGCCACCAGATGTGCATCAGAAACTACTACTGGTCTTCCAGGGAACGATCAAATCGTAGATAGCTTGAGACATAACTCCCGTGGAGGAAAGTGCGCATGGTGACTGTTGTATTCAATCCCGATGCAATTTCTGTGTTTTTCGTCAACACTCTGATAGTCCACATATTACAGAATGCCTCCAGATGTTCATCGGAAACTACTACTGGTCTTCCAGGGGACGATCAAAGCGTAGACTGTTTGAGAACTTACTTTTATGGAGGAATGTGCGCATGGTGACTGTTGTATTCAATCCCGATGCAATTTCTGTGTTTCATCAACACTCTAATAGTCCACAGATTACAGAATGCCTCGAGATGTGCATCGGAAACTACTACTGGTCTTCCAGGGAACGATCAGAGCGTAGACTGTTTGAGACATACCTCCCGTGGAGGAAAGTGCGCATGGTGACTGTTGTATTCAATCCTGATGCAATTTCTGTGTTTCATCAACACTCTGATAGTCCACAGATTACACAATGCCACCAGATGTGCATCGGAAAGAACTACTGGTCTTACAGGGAACGATCAAAGCGTAGACTGTTTGAGACATACCTCCCGTGGAGGAAAGTGCGCATGGTGACCGTTGTATTCAATCCCGGTGCAATTTCTGTGTTTCATCAACACTGTGGTAGTCCAATGATTACAGAATGCCGCCAGATGTTCATCGGAAACTACTACTGGTCTTCCAGGGAACGATCAAAGCGTAAACACCTTGAGACATTACTCCCATGGAGGAAAGTGCGCATGGTGACTGTTGTATTCAATCCATGCATTTTCTGTGTTTCATCAACACTCTGATAGTCCACAGATTACAGAATGCCACGAGATGTGCATCGGAAACTACTACTGGTATTCCAGGGAACGATCAAAGCGTAGACTCTCTCAGACATTACTCCCATGGAGGAAAGTACGGATGGTGACTGTCGTATTCAATCCCGATGCAATTTCTGTGTTTCATCAACACTCTGATATTCCACAGAGTATAGAGATGCCTCGAGATGTGCATCGGAAACTACTACTGGTCTTACAGGGAACGATCAAAGCGTAGACTGTTTGAGAAATACTCCCATGGAGGAAAGTGGGCATGTTGACTCTTGTATTCAATCCCGAGGCTATTTCTGTGTTTCATCAACACTCTGATAGTCCATAGATTACAGAAAGCCCCCAGATGTGCATCGGAAACTACTACTGGTCTTCCAGGGAACGATCAAAGCGTAGACTGTTTGAGAATTACTCCCATGGAGGAAAGTGCGCATGGTGACTGTTGTATTCAATCCCGATGCAATTTCTGTGTTTCATCAACACTCTGATAGTCCACAGAGAATAGAAAGCCTCCAGATGTGCATCGGAAACTACTACTGGTCTTCCAGGGAACGATGAAAGCGTAGACTGTTTGAGATATTACTCCCATGGAGGAAAGTGCGCATGGTGACTGTTGTATTCAATCCCGACGCAATTTCTGTGTTTCATCAACACTCTCATATTCCACAGATTACAGAATGCCTCCAGATGTGCATCGGAAACTACTACTGGTCTTCCAGGGAACGATCAAAGCATAGACTGTTGAGACATTACTTTCATGGAGGAATGAGCGCATGGTGACTGTTGTATTGAATCCGGATGCAATTTCTGTGTTTCATCAATACTCTGATACTCCACAGATTACAGAATGCCTCCAGATGTGCATCGGAAACTGCTACTGGTCTTCCAGGGAACGATCAAAGCGTAAAATCTTTGAAACACTACTCCGATGGAGTAAAGAGCGCATGGTGACTGTTGTATTCAATCCCGATGCAATTTCTGTGATTCATCATCACTCTTTTAGTCCACAGATTACAGAATGCCTCCAGATGTGCAATTGAAACTACTACTGGTCTTCCAGGGAACGATCAAAGCATAGACTGTTTGAGAATTACTCCCATGGAGCAAAGTGCGCATGGTGACTGTTCTATTCAGTCCCGATGCAATTTCTGTGTTTCATCAACACTCTGATAGTCCACAGAGAACAGAAAGCCTCCAGATGTGCATCGGTAACTACTACTGGTCTTCCTGGGAACGGTCAAAGCGTAAACTGTTAGAACTTTACTCCCATGGAGGAAACTGCGCATGGAGACTCTTGTATTACACCCCGATGCAATTTCTGTCTTTCATCAACACTCTGATAGTCCACAGTGTACAGAAAGCCTCCAGATGTGCATCGGAAACTACTACTGGTCTTCCAGGGAACGATCAAAGCGTAGACTGTTTGAGAATTACTCCCACGGAGGAAAGTGCGCATGGTGACTGTTGTATTCAATCCCGATGCAATTTCTGTGTTTCATCAACACTCTGATAGTCCACAGTGTACAGAAAGCTTCCAGATGTGCATAGGAAACTACTACTGGTCTTCTGGGGAACGATAAAAGCGTAGACTGTTAGACGCATTACTCCCATGGAGGATAGTGCGCATGGTGACTGTTGTATTCAATCCCGAGGCAATTTTTGTGTTTCATCAACACTCTGATCCACAGATTACAGAATGCCACCAGATGTGCATCGGAAACTACTACTGGTCTTACAGGGAACGATCAAAGCATAGACTGTTTGAGAATTACTCCCATGGAGGAAAGTTCGAATGTTGACTGTTGTTTTCAATCCCGATGCAATTTCTGTGTTTCATCAACACTCTGATAGTCCACAGAGGACAGAAAGCCTCCATATGTGCATCGGAAACTACTACTGGTCTTCCAGGGAACGATCAAAGCGTAGACTGTTTGAGACTTTACTCCCATGGAGGAAAGGCGCATGGTGACTGTTGTATTCAATCCCGATGCAATTTCTATGTTTCATCAACACTCTGATATTCCACAGATTACAGAATGCCTCCAGATGTGCATCGGAAACTACTACTGGTCTTCCAGGGAACGATCAAAGCGTAGACTCTTGAGACATTACTTTTATGGAGGAATAAGCGCATGGTGACTGTTGTATTCAATCCCGATGCAATTTCTATGTTTCATCAATACTCTGATACTCCACAGATTACAGAATGCCTCCACATGTGCATCGGAAACTGCTACTGGTCTTCCAGGGAACGATCAAAGCGTAAACTCTTTGAAACATTACTCCGATATAGTAAAGTGCGCATGGTGACTGTTGTATTCAATCCCGACGCAATTTCTGTGTTTCATCAACACTCTAATAGTCCACAGAGTACAGAATGCCTCGAGATGTGCATCGGAAACAACTACTGGTCTTACAGGGAACGATCAAAGCATAGACTGTTTGAGAATTACTCGCATGGAGCAAAGTTCGCATGGTGACTGTTGTATTCAATCCCGATGCAATTTCTGTGTTTCTTCAACACTCTGATAGTCCACAGAGAACAGAAAGCCTCCAGATGTGCATCGGTAACTACTACTGGTCTTCCTGGGAACGGTCAAAGCGTAAAATGTTAGAACTTTACTCCCATGGAGGAAACTGCGCATGGAGACTCTTGTATTACACCCCGATGCAATTACTGTGTTTCATCAACACTCTGATAGTCTACACATTACAGAATGCCACCAGATGTGCATCGGAAACTACTACTGGTCGTCGAGGGATCGATCAAATCGTTGATTGTTTGAGACAGTACTCCCGTGGGGGAAAGTTCGCATGGTGACTGTTGTATTCAATCCCGATGCAATTTCTGTGTTTCATCAATACTCTGATACTCCACAGATTACAGAATGCCTCCACATGTGCATCGGAAACTGCTACTGGTCTTCCAGGGAACGATCAAAGCGTAAACTCTTTGAAACATTACTCCGATATAGTAAAGTGCGCATGGTGACTGTTGTATTCAATCCCGAAGCAATTTCTGTGTTTCATCAACACTCTCATATTCCACAGATTACAGAATGCCTCCAGATGTGCATCGGAAACTACTACTGGTCTTCCAGGGAACGATCAAAGCATAGACTGTTGAGACATTACTTTTATGGAGGAATGAGCGCATGGTGACTGTTGTATTGAATCCGGATGCAATTTCTGTGTTTCATCAATACTCTGATACTCCACAGATTACAGAATGCCTCCAGATGTGCATCGGAAACTGCTACTGGTCTTCCAGGGAACGATCAAAGCGTAAAATCTTTGAAACATTACTCCGATGGACTAAAGAGCGCATGGTGACTGTTGTATTCAATCCCGATGCAATTTCTGTGATTCATCATCACTCTTTTAGTCCACAGATTACAGAATGCCTCCAGATGTGCAATTGAAACTACTACTGGTCTTCCAGGGAACGATCAAAGCATAGACTGTTTGAGAATTACTCCCATGGAGCAAAGTGCGCATGGTGACTGTTCTATTCAGTCCCGATGCAATTTCTGTGTTTCATCAACACTCTGATAGTCCACAGAGAACAGAAAGCCTCCAGATGTGCATCGGTAACTACTACTGGTCTTCCTGGGAACGGTCAAAGCGTAAACTGTTAGAACTTTACTCCCATGGAGGAAACTGCGCATGGAGACTCTTGTATTACACCCCGATGCAATTTCTGTCTTTAATCAACACTCTGATAGTCCACAGTGTACAGAAAGCCTCCAGATGTGCATCGGAAACTACTACTGGTCTTCCTGGGAACGATCAAAGCGTCGACTGTTTGAGAATTACTCCCACGGAGGAAAGTGCGCATGGTGACTGTTGTATTCAATCCCGATGCAATTTCTGTGTTTCATCAACACTCTGATAGTCCACAGTGTACAAAAAGCTTCCAGATGTGCATAGGAAACTACTACTGGTCTTCTGGGGAACGATAAAAGCGTAGACTGTTAGACGCATTACTCCCATGGAGGATAGTGCGCATGGTGACTGTTGTATTCAATCCCGAGGCAATTTTTGTGTTTCATCAACACTCTGATCCACAGATTACAGAATGCCACCAGATGTGCATCGGAAACTACTACTGGTCTTACAGGGAACCATCAAAGCATAGACTGTTTGAGAATTACTCCCATGGAGGAAAGTTCGAATGTTGACTGTTGTATACAATCCCGATGCAATTTCTGTGTTTCATCAACACTCTGATAGTCCACAGAGGACAGAAAGCCTCCATATGTGCATCGGAAACTACTACTGGTCTTCCAGGGAACGATCAAAGCGTAGACTGTTGAGACATTACTTTTATGGAGGAATGAGCGCATGGTGACTGTTGTATTCAATCCCGATGCAATTTCTGTGTTTCATCAATACTCTGATACTCCACAGATTACAGAATGCCTCCACATGTGCATCGGAAACTGCTACTGGTCTTCCAGGGAACGATCAAAGCGTAAACTCTTTGAAACATTACTCCGATATAGTAAAGTGCGCATGGTGACTGTTGTAATCAATCCCGACGCAATTTCTGTGTTTCATCAACACTCTAATAGTCCACAGAGTACAGAATGCCTCGAGATGTGCATCGGAAACAACTACTGGTCTTACAGGGAACGATCAAAGCATAGACTGTTTGAGAATTACTCGCATGGAGCAAAGTTCGCATGGTGACTGTTGTATTCAATCCCGATGCAATTCCTGTGTTTCTTCAACACTCTGATAGTCCACAGAGAACAGAAAGCCTCCAGATGTGCATCGGTAACTACTACTGGTCTTCCAGGGAACTATCAAAGCGTAGACTGTTTCAGACATTACTCCCATGGAGGAAACTGCGCATGGAGACTCTTGTATTACACCCCGATGCAATTACTGTGTTTCATCAACACTCTGATAGTCTACACATTACAGAATGCCACCAGATGTGCATCGGAAACTACTACTGGTCGTCGAGGGAACGATCAAAGCGTAGATTGTTTGAGACAGTACTCCCGTGGAGGAAAGTGCGCATGGTGACTGTTGTATCCAATCCCGAAGCAATTTCTGTGTTTCATCAACACTTTGATAGTCCACAGATTACAGAATGCCTCCAGATGTTCATCGGAAACTACTACTGGTCTTCCAGGGAACGATCATAGCGTAAACTCTTCTAGACATTACTCCCATGGAGGAAAGTGCGCATGGAGACTGTTGTATTCAATCCCGATGCATTTTCTGTGTTTCATCAACACTCTGATATTCCACAGATTACAGAATGCCACCAAATGTGCATCGGAAACTACTACTGGTATTCCAGGGAATGATCAATGCGTAGACTGTTTCAGACATTACTCCCATGGAGGAAAGTGCGGATGGTGACTGTTGTATTCAATCCCGATGTAATTTCTGTGTTTCATCAACACTCTGATAGTCCACAGATTACAGAATGCCACCAGATGTGCATCGGAAACTACAACTGGTCTTCCAGGGAACGATCTAAGCGTAGACTGTTTGAGACACAACTTCTATGGAGGAATGTGCTCCTGATGACTGTTGTATTCAATCCCGAAGCAAATTCTGTGTTTCATCAACACTCTGATAGTCCACAGATTACAGAATGCTTCCAGATGTGCATCGGAAACTACTACTGGTCTTCCAGGGAACGATCAAAGCGTAAACTCTTTGAGACATTACTCCCATGGAGGAAAGTGCGCATGGTGACTGTTGTATTCAATCCCGATGCAATTTCTGTGTTTCATCAACACTCTGATAGTCCACAGATTACAGAATGCCATCAGATGTGCATCGGAAACAACTACTGGTCTTCCAAGTAACGATCAAAGCGTAGACTGTTTGAGACATTAATCCCATGGAGGAAAGTGCGCATGGTGACTGATGTATTCAATCCCGATGCTATTTCTTAGTTTCATCAACACTCTGATAGTCCACAGATTACAGAATGCCACCAGATGTGCATCGGAAACTACTACTGGTCTTCCAGGGAACGATCAAAGCGTAGACTGTTTGAGACATTACTTTATGGAGGAAAGTGCGCGTAATGACTGTTGTATTCAATCACGATGCAAATTCTGTGTTTCATCAACACTCTGATAGTCCACAGATACAGAATGCCTCCAGATCCGCATGGGAAACTACTTCTGGTCTTCCAGGGAACGATCAAAGCGTAGACTGTTTGAGACATTACTCCCTTGGAGGAAACTGTTCATGGAGTCTGTTGTATTCAATCCCGATGCAATTTTTGTGTTCATCAACACTCTGATAGTCCACAGATTACAGAAAGCGTCCAGATATGCATCGGAAACTACTACTGGTCTTCCAGGGAACGATCTAAGCGTAGACTGTTTGAGACATTAGTTTTATGGAGGAATGTGCGCATGGTGACTGTTGTATTCAATCCCGATGCTACTTCTGTGTTTCATCAACACTCTGATAGTCCACAGAATACAGAATGCCTCCAGATGTGCATCGGAAACTACTACTGGTATTCCAGTGAACGTTCAATGCTTAGACTGTTTCAGACATTACTCCCATGGAGGAAAGTGCGGATGGTGACTGTTGTATTCAATCCCGATGTAATTTCTGTGTTTCATCAACACTCTGATAGTCCACAGATTACTGAATGCCACCAGATGTGCATCGGAAACTACAACTGGACTTCTAGGGAACGATCTAAGCGTAGACTGTTTGAGACATTAGTTTTATGGAGGAATGTGCGCATGGTGACTGTTGTATTCAATCACGATGCAATTTCTGTGTTTCATCAACACTCTGATAGTCCACAGATTACAGAATGCCTCCAGATGTGCATCGGAAACTACTACTGGTCTTCCAGGGAACGATCAAAGCGTAAACTCTTTGAGACATTACTCCCATGGAGGAAAGTGCGCATGGTGACTGTTGTATTCAATCCCGACGCAAATTCTGTGTTTCATCAACACTCTGATAGTCCACAGATTACAGAATGCCCTCAGATGTGCATCGGAAACTACTACTGGTCTTCCAAGGAACGATCAAAGCGTAGACTGTTTGAGACATTAATCCCATGGAGGAAAGTGCGCATGGTGACTGATGTATTCAATCCCGATGCTATTTCTTAGTTTCATCAACACTCTGATAGTCCACAGATTACAGAATGCCACCAGATGTGCATCGGAAACTACTACTGGTCTTCCAGGGAACGATCAAAACGTAGACTGTTTGAGACATTACTTTTATGGAGGAAAGTGCGCATGGTGACTGTTGTATTCAATCCAGATGCAATTTCTGTGTTTCATCAACACTCTGATAGTCCATAGATTACAGAATGCCTCCAGATCCGCATGGGAAACTACTTCTGTTCTTCCAGGGAACGATCAAAACGTAGACTGTTTGAGATATTACTCCCATGGAGGAAACTGTTCATGGAGTCTGTTGTATTCAATCCCGATGCAATTTTTGTGTTTCATCAACACTCTGATAGTCCACAGATTACAGAAAGCGTCCAGATGTGCATCGGAAACTACTACTGGTCTTCCAGGGAACGATCTCGCGTAGACTGTTTGAGACATTAGGTTTATGGAGGAATGTGCGCATGGTGACTGTTGTATTCAATCCCGATGCAACTTCTGTGTTTCATCAACACTCTGATAGTCCACAGAATACAGAATGCCTCCAGATGTGCATCGGAATCTACTACTGGTCTTCCAGGGATCGATCAAAGCGTAAAATCTTTGAGACATTACACCCATGGAGGAAAGTGCGCATGGAGACTGTTGTATTCAACCCCGATGCATTTTCTGTGTTTCATCAACATTCTGTTAGTCCACAGATTTCAGAATGCAACCAGATGTCTATTGAAAACTACTACTGGTCTTCCAGGGAACGATCAAAGCGAGAACTGTTTCAGACATTACTCCCATGGAGGAAAGTGCGGATGGTGACTGTTGCGTTCAATCCCGATGCAATTTCTATGTATCATCAACACTCTGATAGTCCACAGATTACAGAATGCCACCAGATGTGCAGAGGAAACAACTACTGGTCTTCCAGGGAACGATCAAAACGTAGACTGTTAGAGATATTACTCATATGGAGGAAAGTGCGCATGGTGAATGTTGTATTCAATCCCGATGCAATTTCTGTGTTTCATCAACACTCTGATAGTCCACAGATTACAGAATGCCTCCAGATGTTCATCGGAAAATACTACTAGTCTGCCAGGGAACGATCAAAGCGTAGACTGTTTGAGACATTACTTTATGGAGGAATGTGCGCGTAATGACTGTTGTATTCAATCACGATGCCATTTCTGTGTTTCATCAACACTCTGATGGTCCACAGATTACAGAATGCCACCAGATATGCATCGGAAACTACTACTGGTCTTCCAGGGAACGATCAAAGCGTAGACTGTTTGAGACACTACTTCTATGGAGGAATGTGCGCATAATGACTGTTGTATTCAATCCCGAAGCAAATTCTGTGTTTCATCAACACTCTGATAGTCAACAGATTACAGAATGCCTCCAGATGTGCATCGGAAACTACTACTGGTCTTCCAGGGAACGATCAAAGCGTAAACTCTTTGAGACATTACTCCCATGGAGGAAAGTGCGCATGGTGACTGTTGTATTCAATCCCGATGCAATTTCTTTGTTTTATCAACACTCTGATAGTCCACAGATTACAGAATGCCCTCAGATGTGCATCGGAAACTACTACTGGTCTTCCAAGGAACGATCAAAGCGTAGACTGTTTGAGACGTTAAACCCATGGAGGAAAGTGCGCATGGTGACTGATGTATTCAATCCCGATGCTATTTCTTAATTTCATCAACACTCTGATAGTCCACAGATTACAGAATGCCACCAGATGTGCATGGGAAACTACTACTGGTCTTCCAGGGAACGATCAAAGCGTAAACTCTTTGAGACATTACTCCCATGGAGGAAAGTGCGCATGGTGACTGTTGTATTCAATCCCGATGCAATTTCTGTGTTTCATCAACACTCTGATAGTCCACAGATTACAGAATGCCCTCAGATGTGCATCGGAAACTACTACTGGTCTTCCAAGGAACGATCAAAGCGTAGACTGTTTGAGACATTATTCCCATGGAGGAAAGTGCGCATGGTGACTGATGTATTCAATCCCGATGCTATTTCTTAGTTTCATCAACACTCTGATAGTCCACAGATTACAGAATGTCACCAGATGTGCATCGGAAACTACTACTGGTCTTCCAGGGAACGATCAAATCGTAGACTGTTTGAGACATTACTTTTATGGAGGAAAGTGCGCATGGTGACTGTTGTATTCAATCCAGATGCAATTTCTGTGTTTCATCAACACTCTGATAGTCCATAGATTACAGAATGCCTCCAGATCCGCATGGGAAACTACTTCTGTTCTTCCAGGGAACGATCAAAACGTAGACTGTTTTAGATATTACTCCCATGGAGGAAACTGTTCATGGAGTCTGTTGTATTCAATCCCGATGCAATTTTTGTGTTTCATCAACACTCTGATAGTCCACAGATTACAGAAAGCGTCTAGATGTGCATCGGAAACTACTACTGGTCTTCCAGGGAACGATCTCGCGTAGACTGTTTGAGACATTAGGTTTATGGAGGAATGTGCGCATGGTGACTGTTGTATTCCATCCCGAAGCAACTTCTGTGTTTCATCAACACTCTGATAGTCCACAGAATACAGAATGCCTCCAGATGTGCATCGGAATCTACTACTGGTCTTCCAGGGAACGATCAAAGCGTAAAATCTTTGAGACATTACACCCATGGAGGAAAGTGCGCATGGAGACTGTTGTATTCAACCCCGATGCATTTTCTGTGTTTCATCAACATTCTGATAGTCCACAGATTTCAGAATGCAACCAGATGTCTATTGAAAACTACTACTGGTCTTCCAGGGAACGATCAAAGCGAGGACTGTTTCAGACATTACTCCCATGGAGGAAAGTGCGGATGGTGACTGTTGCGTTCAATCCCGATGCAATTTCTGTGTATCATCAACACTCTGGTAGTCCACAGATTACAGAATGCCACCAGAGGTGCAGAGGAAACTACTACTGATCTTCCAGGGAACGATCAAAGCGTAGACTGTTAGAGATATTACTCATATGGAGGAAAGTGCGCATGGTGAATGTTGTATTCAATCCCGATGCAATATCTCTGTTTCATCAACACTCTGATAGTCCACAGATTACAGAATGCCTCCAGATGTTCATCGGAAACTACTACTAGTCTTCCAGGGAACGATCAAAGCGTAGACTGTTTGAGACATTACTTTATGGAGGAATGTGCGCGTAATGACTGTTGTATTCAATCACGATGCCATTTCTGTGTTTCATCAACACTCTGATGGTCCACAGATTACAGAACGCCACCAGATGTGCATCGGAAACTACTACTGGTCTTCCAGGGAACGATCAAAGCGTAGACTGTTTGAGACACTACTTCTATGGAGGAATGTGCGCATAATGACTGTTGTATTCAATCCCGACGCAAATTCTGTGTTTCATCAACACTCTGATAGTCAACAGATTACAGAATGCCTCCAGATGTGCATCGGAAACTACTACTGGTCTTCCAGGGAACGATCAAAGCGTAAACTCTTTGAGACATTACTCCCATGGAGGAAAGTGCGCATGGTGACTGTTGTATTCAATCCCGATGCAATTTCTTTGTTTTATCAACACTCTGATAGTCCACAGATTACAGAATGCCTCCAGAAGTTCATCGGAAACTACTACTAGTCTTCCAGGGAGCGATCAAAGCGAAGACTGTTTGAGACATTAGTTTTATGGAGGAATGTGAGCATGGTGACTGTTGTATTCAATCACGATGCCATTTCGGTGTTTCATCAACACTCTGATGGTCCACAGATTACAGAATGCCACCAGATGTGCATCAGAAACTACTACTGGTCTTCCAGGGAACGATCAAAGCGTAGACTGTTTGAGACACTACTTCTATGGAGGAATGTGCGCATGATGACTGTTGTATTCAATCCCGAAGCAAATTCTGTGTTTCATCAACACTCTGATAGTCCACAGATTACAGAATGCCTCCAGATGTGCATCGGAAACTAGTACTGGTCTTAAAGGGAACGATCAAACCGTAAACTCTTTGAGACATTACTCCCATGGAGGAAAGTGCGCATGGTGACTGTTGTATTCAATCCCGATGCAATTTCTGTGTTTCGTCAACACTCTGATAGTCCACAGATTACTGAATGCTCTCAGATGTGCATCGGAAACTACTACTGGTCTTCCAAGGAACGATCAAAGCGTAGACTGTTTGAGACATTAATCCCATGGAGGAAAGTGCGCATGGTGACTGATGTATTCAATCCCTATGCTATTTCTTAGTTTCATCAACACTCTGATAGTCCACAGATTACAGAATGCCACCAGATGTGCATCGGAAACTACTACTGGTCTTCCAGGGAACGATCAAAGCGTAGACTGTTTGAGACATTACTTTTATGGAGGAAAGTGCGCATGGTGACTGTTTTATTCAATCCCGATGCAATTTCTGTGTTTCATCAACACTCTGATAGTCCACAGATTACAGAATGCCTCCAGATCCGCATGGGAAACTACTTCTGGTCTTCCAGGGAACGATCAAATCGTAGACTGTTTGAGACATTACTCCCATGGAGGAAACTGTTCATGGAGCCTGTTGTATTCAATTCCGATGCAATTTTTGTGTTTCATCAACACTCTGATAGTCCACAGATTACAGAAAGCGTCCAGATGTGCATCGGAAACTACTAGTGGTCTTCCAGGGAACGATCTAAGCGTAGACTGTTTGAGACATTAGTTTTATGGAGGAATGTGCGCATGGTGACTGTTGTATTCAATCCCGATGCAACTTGTGTGTTTCATCAACACTCTGATAGTCCACAGATTACAGAATGCCTCCAGATGTGCATCGGAATCTACTACTGGACTTCCAGGGAACAATCAAAGCGTAAACTCTTTGAGACATTACTCCCATGGAGGAAAGTGCGCATGGAGACTGTTGTATTCAATCCCGATGCATTTTCTGTGTTTCATCAACACTCTGATAGTCCACAGATTTCAGAATGCAACCAGATGTGCATTGGAAACTACTACTGGTCTTCCAGGGAACGATCAAAGCGTTGACTGTTTCAGACATTACTCCCATGGAGGAAAGTGCGGATGGTGACTGTTGCATTCAATCCCGATGCAATTTCTGTGTTTCATCAACACTCTGATAGTCCACAGATTACAGAATGCCACCAGATGTGCAGAGGAAACTACTACTGGTCTTCCATGGAACGATCAAAGCGTAGACTGTTAGAGATATTACTCCCATGGAGGAAAGTGCGCATGGTGAATGTTGTATTCAATCCCGATGCAATTTCTGTGTTTCATCAACACTCTGATAGTCCACAGATTACAAAATGCCTCCAGATGTGCATCGGAATCTACTACTGGTCTTCCAGCTAACGATCAAAGGGTACACTCTTTGACACATTACTCACATGGAGGAAAGTGGGCATGGTGACTGTTGTATTCAATCCCGATGCAATTTCTGTGTTTCATCATCACTCTGATAGTTCACAGATTACAGAATGCCTCCAGATGTGCATCGGAAACTACTACTGGTCTTCATGGGAACGATCAGAACGTAAACTCTTTGTGACATTACGTCCATGGAGGAAAGTGCGCATCGTGACTGTTGTATTCAATCCCGATGCATTTTCTGTCTTTCATCAACCCCCTGATAGTCCACAGATTACAGAATGCCTCCAGATGTGCATCGGAAACTACTGCTGGTCTTCCAGTTAACGATCAAAGCGTAGACTGTTTGAGACATTACTTTTATGGAGGAATGTGCGCATGGTGACTGTTGTATTCAATCCCGATGCAATTTCTGTGTTTCATCAATACTCTGATATCTACATATTACAGAATGCCTCCAGATGTGCATCGGAAACTGGTACTGGTCTTCCAGGGAACGATCAAAGCGTAAACTCATTGAGACATTACTCCCATGGAGGGAACTGCGCATGGTGAATGTTGTATTCAATCCCGATGCATTTTCTGTGTTTCATCAACACTCTGACAGTCCACAGATTACAGAATGCCAAGAGATGTGGATCGGAAACTACTACTGGTCTTCCAGGGAACGATGGAAGCGTAGACTGTTTCAGACATTACTCCCATGGAGGAAAGTGCGGATGGCGACTGTTGTATTCAATCCCAATGCCATTTCTGTGTTTAATCAAAACTCTGATAGTCTACAGATAACAGAATGCCACCAGATGTGCATCGGAAACTACAACTGGTCTTCCAGGGAACGATCAAAGCGTAGACTGTTTGAGACACTACTTTTATGGAGGAATGTGCGCATGATGGCTGTTGTATTCAATCTCGAAGCAATTTCTGTGTTTCATCAACACTCTGATAGTCCACAGATTACAGAATGCCTCCAGATGTGCATCGGAGACTACTACTCGTCTTCCAGTGTACGACCAAAGCGAAGACTGTTAGAGACATTACTTCGATGGAGGAAAGTGCGCATGGTGACTGTTGTATTCAATCCCGATGCAATTACTGTGTTTCATCAACACTCTGATAGTCTACACATTACAGAATGCGACCAGATGTGCATCTGAAACTACTACTGGTCTTCCAGGGAACGATCAAAGCTTAGATTGTTTGAGATATTGCTTCCGTACAGGAAAGTGCGCATGGTGACTTTTGTATTCAATCCCGATACAATTTCTGTGTTTCATCAACACTCTGATGGTCCACAGATAACAGAATACCTCCAGATGTGCATCGGAAACTACTACTGGTCTTCCAGGGAACGATCAAAGCGTAAACTCTTTGAGACATTACTCCCATGGAGGAAAGTTCGCATGGTGACTGTTGTATTCAATCCCGATGCAATTTCTGTGTTTCATCAACTCTCTGATAGTCCACAGATTACAGAATGCCTCCAGATGTTCATCGAAACTACTACTGGTCTTCCAGGGATCGATCACAGCGTAACAGTTTGAGACATAACTCCCATGGAGGAAAGTGTGCATGGTGACTGTTGTATTCAATCCCGATGCATTTTCTGTGTTTCATCAACACTCTGATAGTCCACAGATTACAGAATGCCACCAGATGTGCATCGGAATCTACTACTGGTCTTCCAGGGAACGATCAAAGCGTAGACTGTTTGAGAATTACACCAGTGGAGGAAAGTGCGCATGGTGACTGTTGTATTCAATCCCGATGCAATTTCTGTGTTTCATCAACACTCAGTTAGTCCACAGATATCAGAATGCCTCCAGATGTGGATCGGAAACTACTACTAGTCTTCCAGGGAACGATCAAAGCGTACACTGTTTGAGACACTATTTCTATGGAGGAATGTGCGCATGATGACTGTTGTATTCAATCCCGAAGCAAATTCTGTGTTTCATCAACACTCTGATAGTCCACAGATTACAGAATGACTCCAGATGTGCATCGGAAACCACTACTGGTCTTCCAGGGAACGACCAAAGCGTAAACTCTTTGAGACATTACTCCCATGGAGGAAAGTGCGCATGGTGACTGTTGTATTCAATCCCGATGCAATTTCTGTGTTTCATCAACACTCTGATAGTCCACAGATTACAGAATGGAACCAGATGTGCATCGGAAACTACTACTGGTATTCCAGGGAACGATCAAAGCGTAGACTGTTTCAGACATTACTCCCATGGAGGAAAGTGCGGATGGTGACAGTTGCATTCAATCCCGATGCAATTTCTGTGTTTCATTAACACTCTGATAGTCCACACATTACAGAATACCTCCAGATGTGCATCAGAAACTACCATTGGTCTTCCAGGGAACGATCAAAGCGTAGACTGTTTGAGACATTACTCCCATGGAGGAAACTGCACATGGAGTGTGTTGTATTCAATCCCGATGCAATCTCTGTGTTTCATCAACACTCTGATAGTCCACAGATTACAGAAAGCATCCAGATGTGCATCTGAAACAACTACTGGTCTTCCAGGGAACGATCTAAGCGTAGACTGTTTGAGACATTACTCCCATGGAGGAAACTGCGCATTGTGGCTGTTGTATTCAATCCCGATGCATTTTCTGTGTTTCATCAACACTCTGATAGTCCACAGATTACAGAAAGCATCCAGATGTGCAACGGAAACTACTTCTGGTCTTCCAGGGAACGATCAAAGCGTAGACTGTTTGAGACATTACTCCCTTGGAGAAAACTGTTCATGGAGTCTGTTGTATTCAATCCCGATGCAATTTTTGTGTTTCTCCAACACTCTGATAGTCCACAGATTACAGAATGCGTCCAGATGTGCATCGGAAACTACTACTGGTCTTCCAGGGAACCTTCAAAACGTAGAATGTTGAGACATTACTCCCATGGAGGAAAGTGTGCATGGTGACTGTTATATTCGATCCCGATGCAATATCTGTCTTTCATCAACATTCTGATAGTCCACAGATTACAGAATGCCTCCAGATGTGCATCGGAAACTACTACTGGTCTTCCAGGGAACGATCAAAGCGTAGACTGTTTGAGACATTACTCCCATGGAGGAAAGTGTGCATGGTGACTGTTGTATTCAATCCCGATGCAATTTCTGTCTTTCATCAACATTCTGATAGTCCACAGATTACAGAATGCCTCCAGTTGTGCATCGGAAAATACTACTGGTCTTCCAGGGAACGATCAAACCGTAGACTGCTTGAGACATTACTCCCATGGGGGAAAGTGCGCATGGTGACTGTTGTATTCAATCCTGATGCAATTACTGTGTTTTATCAAAACTTTGATAGTCTACACATTAGAGAATGCCACCAGATGTGCACCGGAAACTACTACTGTTCTTCCAGGGAACGATCAAATCGTAGATTGTTTGAGACATAACTCCCGTGAAGGAAAGTGCGCATGGTGACTGTTGTATTTAATCCCGATGCAATTTCTGTGTTTTATCAACACTTTGATAATCTACACATTACAGAATGCCACCAGATGTGCATCGGAAACTACTACTGTTCTTCCAGGGAACGATCAATTCGTAGATTGTTTGAAACATAACTCCCGTGAAGGAAAGTGCGCATGGTGACTGTTGTATTCAATCCCGATGCAATTTCTGTGTTTCATCAACACTCTGATACTCTACACATTACAGATTGCGACCAGATGTGCATCGGAAACTACTACTGGTCTTCCAGGGAACGATCAAAGCGTAGATGGTTTGAGAAAATACTGCCGTAAAGGAATGTGCGCATGGTGAGTGTTGTATTCAATCCCGATGCAATTTCTGTGGTTCATCAGTACTCTAATAGTCCACAGATAACAGAATGCCTCCAGATGTGCATCGGAAACTACTACTGGTCTTCCGGGGATCGATCAAAGCGTAAACTCTTTGAGACATTACTCCCATGGAGGAAAGTGGGCATGGTGACAGTTGTATTCAATCCTGATGCAATTATTGTGTTTTATCAACACTTTGATAGTCTACACATTACAGAATGCCACCAGATGTGCATCGGAAACTACTACTGGTCTTCCAGGGAACGATCAAATCGTAGATTGTTTGAGACATAACTCCCGTGAAGGAAAGTGCGCATGGTGACTGTTGTATTCAATCCAGATGCAATTTCTGTGTTTCATCAACACTCTGATACTCCACAGATTACAGAATTTCTCCAGATGTGCATCGGAAACTACTACTGGTCTTCCAGGGAACGATCAAAGCGTAGACTGTTAGAGACATTACTCCCATGGAGGAAAATGCACATGGTGATTGTTGTATTCAATCCCGATGCTATTTCTGTGTTTCATCAACACTCTGATAGTCCACAGATTACAGAATGCCTCCAGATGTGCATCGGAAACTACTACTGGTCTTCCAGGGAACGATCAAATCGTAGAATGTTTGGGACATTACTCCCATGGAGGAAAGTGCGCATGGTGATTGTTGTATTCAATCCTGATGCAATTTCTGTGTTTCATCAACACTCTGATAGTCCACATTTTTACAGAATGTATCCAGATGTGCATCGGAAGCTACTACTGGTCTTCCAGGGAACGATCAAAGCGTAAACTCTTTGAGACATTACTCCCATGGAGGTAATTGCGCATCGTGCCTGTTGTATTCAATCCCGATGCATTTTCTGTCTTTCATCAACACTCTGATAGTCCACAGGTTACAGAATGCCTCCAGATGTGCATCGGAACCTACTACTGGTCTCCCTGGGAACGATCAAAGCGTAGACTCTTTGAGACATTATTCCCATGGAGGAAAGTGCGAATGGTGACTGTTGTATTCAATCACGATGCAATTTCTGTGTTTCATCAACACTTTGATAGTCCACAGATTACAGAGTACCACCAGACGTGCATCGGAATCTATTACTGGTCTTCCAAAGAACGATCAAATTTAGACTGTTTGAGACATTACTCCCATGGAGGTAAGTGCGCATGGTGACTGTTTTATTCAATCCCGATGCAATTCCTGTGTTTCATCAGCACTCTGATACTCCACAGATTCAGAATGCCTCCAGATGTGCATCGGAAACTACTACTGGTCTTCCAGGGAACGATCAAAGCGTAGACTGCTTGAGACATTACTCCCATGGAGGAAAGTGCGCATGGTGACTGTTGTATTCAATCCTGATGCAATTACTGTGTTTTATCAACACTTTGATAGTCCACAAATTACAGAAAGCCTCCAGATGTTCATCGGACACTACTACTGGTCTTCCAGGAAACGATCAAAGCGTAGACTGTTTGAGACATTACTTTTATGGAGGAATGTGTGCATGGTGACTGTTGTATCAATCCCGATGCAATTTCTGTCTTTCATCAACATTCTGATAGTCCACAGATTACAGAATGCCTCCAGATGTGCATCGGAAACTACTAATGGTCTTCCAGGGAACGATCAAAGCGTAGACTGCTTGAGACATTACTCCCATGGAGGAAAGTGCGCGTGGTGACTGTTGTAGTCAATCCTGATGCAATTACTGTGTTTTATCAACACTTTGATAGTCTACACATTACAGAATGCCACCAGATGTGCATCGGAAACTACTACTGGTCTTCCAGGAAACGATCAAAGCGTAGACTCCAGAATGAGATTTTCACTCTGCAGCGGAGTGTGCGCTGATATGAAACTTCCTGGCAGATTAAAACTGTGTGCCCGACCGAGACTCGAACTCGGGACCTTTGCCTTTCGCAGGCAAGTGCTCTACCAACTGAGCTACCGAAGCACGTAGCTCAGTTGGTAGAGCACTTGCCCGCGGAAGGCAAAGGTCCCGAGTTCGAGTGTCGGTCGGGCACACGGTTTTAATCTGCCAGGAAGTTTCAAAGCGTAGACTGTTTGAGACATTACTTTTATGGAGGAATGTGTGCATGGTGACTGTTGTATTCAATCCCGATGCAATTACTGTGTTTCATCAACACTCTGATAGTCTACACATTACAGAATGCGACCAGATGTGCATCGGAAACTACTACTGGTCTTCCAGGGAACGATCAAAGCGTAGATGGTTTGAGAAAATACTGCCGTGGAGGAATGTGAGCATGGTGAGTGTTGTATTCAATCCCGATGCAATTTCTGTGTTTCATCAATACTCTAATAGTCCACAGATAACAGAATGCCTCCAGATGTGCATCGGAAACTACTACTGGTCTTCCAGGGAACGATCAAAGCGTAAACTCTTTGAGACATTACTCCCATGGAGGAAAGTGCGCATGGTGACTGTTGTATTCAATCCTGATGCAATTACTGTGTTTTATCATCACTTTGATAGTCTACACATTACAGAATGCCACCAGATGTGCATCGGAAACTACTACTGGTCTTCCAGGGAACGATCAAATCGTAGATTGTTTGAGACATAACTCCCGTGAAGGAAAGTGCGCATGGTGACTGTTGTATTCAATCCAGATGCAATTTCTGTGTTTCATCAACACTCTGATACTCCACAGATTACAGAATTTCTCCAGATGTGCATCGGAAACTACTACTGGTCTTCCAGGGAACGATCAAAGCGTAGACTGTTAGAGACATTACTCCCATGGAGGAAAGTGCACATGGTGATTGTTGTATTCAATCCCGATGCTATTTCTGTGTTTCATCAACACTCTGATAGTCCACAGATTACAGAATGCCTCCAGATGTGCATCGGAAACTACTACTGGTCTTCCAGGGAACGATCAAATCGTAGAATGTTTGGGACATTACTCCCATGGAGGAAAGTGCGCATGGTGATTGTTGTATTCAATCCTGATGCAATTTCTGTGTGTCATCAACACTCTGATAGTCCACAGATTACAGAATGCATCCAGATGTGCATCGGAAACTACTACTGGTCTTCCAGGTAACGATCAAAGCGTAAACTCTTTGAGACATTACTCCCATGGAGGTAATTGCGCATCGTGACTGTTGTATTCAATCCCAATGCATTTTCTGTCTTTCATCAACACTCTTATAGTCCACAGGTTACAGAATGCCTCCAGATGTGCATCGGAACCTACTACTGGTCTCCCTGGGAACGATCAAAGCGTAGACTCTTTGAGACATTATTCCCATGGAGGAAAGTGCGTATGGTGACTGTTGTATTCAATCGCGATGCAATTTCTGTGTTTCATCAACACTTTGATAGTCCACAGATTACAGAATGCCTCCAGATGTTCATCGGACACTACTACTGGTCTTCCAGGAAACGATCAAAGCGTAGACTGTTTGAGACATTACTTTTATGGAGGAATGTGTGCATGGTGACTGTTGTATTCAATCCCGATGCAATTACTGTGTTTCATCAACACTCTGATAGTCTACACATTACAGAATGCGACCAGATGTGCATCGGAAACTACTACTGGTCTTCCAGGGAACGATCAAAGCGTAGATGGCTTGAGAAAATACTGCCGTGGAGGAAAGTGCGCATGGTGAGTGTTGTATTCAATCCCGATGCAATTTCTGTGTTTCATCAACACTCTAATAGTCCACAGATAACAGAATGCCTCAAGATGTGCATCGGAAACTACTACTGGTCTTCCAGGGAACGATCAAAGCGTAAACTCTTTGAGACACTTCTCCCATGGAGGAAACTGCGCATGGTGACTGTTGTATTCAATCCTGATGCAATTACTGTGTTTTATCAACACTTTGAAAGTCTACACATTACAGAATGCCACCAGATGTGCATCGGAAACTACTACTGGTCTTCCAGGGAACGATCAAATCGTAGATTGTTTGAGACATAACTCCCGTGAAGGAAAGTGCGCATGGTGACTGTTGTATTCAATCCAGATGCAATTTCTGTGTTTCAGCAACACTCTGATACTCCACAGATTACAGAATGCCTCCAGATGTGCATCGGAAACTATTACTGGTCTTCCAGGGAACGATCAAAGCGTAGACTGTTTGAGAATTACACCAGTGGAGGAAAGTGCGCATGGTGACTGTTGTTTTCAATCCCGATGCAATTTCTGTGTTTCATCAACACTCAGTTAGTCCACAGATATCAGAATGCCTCCAGATGTGGATCGGAAACTACTACTGGTCTTCCAGGGAACGATCAAAGCGTAGACTGTTTGAGACACTATTTCTATGGAGGAATGTGCGCATGATGACTGTTGTATTCAATCCCGAAGCAAATTCTGTGTTTCATCAACACTCTGATAGTCCACAGATTACAGAATGACTCCAGATGTGCATCGGAAACTACTACTGGTCTTCCAGGGAACGATCAAAGCGTAAACTCTTTGAGACATTACTCCCATGGAGGAAAGTGCGCATGGTGACTGTTGTATTCAATCCCGATGCAATTTCTGTCTTTCATCAACACTCTGATAGTCCACAGATTACAGAATGCCCTCAGATGTGCATCGGAAACTACTACTGGTCTTCCAAGGAACGATCAAAGCGTAGACTGTTTCAGACATTACTCCCATGGAGGAAAGTGCGGATGGTGACAGTTGCAATCAATCCCGATGCAATTCCTGTGTTTCATTAACACTCTGATAGTCCACACATTACAGAATGCCTCCAGATGTGCATCAGAAACTACTATTGGTCTTCCAGGGAACAATCAAAGCGTAGACTGTTTGAGACATTACGCCCATGGAGGAAACTGCGCATTGAGGCTGTTGTATTCAATCCCGATGCATTTTCTGTGTTTCATCAACACTCTGATAGTCCACAGATTACAGAAAGCATCCAGATGTGCAACGGAAACTACTACTGGTCATCCAGGGAACGATCAAAGCGTAGACTGTTTGAGACATTACTCCCATGGAGGAAACTGTTCATGGAGTCTGTTGTATTCAATCCCGATGCAATTTTTGTGTTTCTCCAACACTCTGATAGTCCACAGAGTACAGAAAGCGTCCAGATGTGCATCGGAAACTACTACTGGTCTTCCAGGGAACATTCAAAGCGTAGAATGTTTGAGACATTACTCCCATGGAGGAAAGTGTGCATGGTGACTGTTGTATTCAATCCCGATGCAATTTCTTTCTTTCATCAACATTCTGATGGTCCACAGATTACAGAATGCGTCCAGATGTGCATCGGAAACTACTACTGGTCTTCCAGGGAACGATCAAAGCGTAGACTGTTTGAGACATTACTCCCATGGAGGAAAGTGTGCATGGTGACTGTTGTATTCAATCCCGATGCAATTTCTGTCTTTCATCAACATTCTGATAGTCCACAGATTACAGAATGCCTCCAGTTGTGCATCGGAAACTACTACTGGTCTTCCAGTAAACGATCAAAGCGTAGACTGCATGAGACATTACTCCCATGGAGGAAAGTGCGCATGGTGACTGTTGTATTCAATCCTGATGCAATTACTGTGTCTCATCAACACTCTGATAGTCCACAGATTACAGAATGCCACCAGATGTGCATCGGAAACTGCTACTGGTATTCCAGGGAACGATCAAAGCGTAGACTGTTTCAGACATTACTCCCATGGAGGAAAGTGCTGATGGTGACAGTTGCATTCAATCCCGATGCAATTTCTGTGTTTCATTAACACTCTGATAGTCCACACATTACAGAATACCTCCAGATGTGCATCAGAAACTACTATTGGTCTTCCAGGGAACGATCAAAGCGTAGACTGTTTGAGACATTACTCCCATGGAGGAAAGTGCACATGGAGACTGTTGTATTCAATCCCGATGCAATCTCTGTGTTTCATCAACACTCTGATAGTCCACAGATTGCAGAATGCCTCCAGATGTGCATCGGAAACTACTACTGGTCTTCCAGGGAACGATCAAAGCGTAGACTGTTTGAGACATTACTCCCATGGAGGAAAGTGTGCATGGTGACTGTTGTATTCAATCCCGATGCAATTTCTGTCTTTCATCAACATTCTGATAGTCCACAGATTACAGAATGCCTCCAGTTGTGCATCGGAAAATACTACTGGTCTTCCAGGGAACGATCAAACCGTAGACTGCTTGAGACATTACTCCCATGGGGGAAAGTGCGCATGGTGACTGTTGTATTCAATCCTGATGCAATTACTGTGTTTTATCAAAACTTTGATAGTCTACACATTACAGAATGCCACCAGATGTGCATCGGAAACTACTACTGTTCTTCCAGGGAACGATCAAATCGTAGATTGTTTGAGACATAACTCCCGTGAAGGAAAGTGCGCAGGGTGACTGTTGTATTCAATCCCGATGCAATTTCTGTGTTTCATCAACACTCTTATAGTCCACAAATAACAGATTGCCTGCACATGTTCATCGGACACTACTACTGGTCTTCCAGGAAACGATCAAAGCGTAGACTGTTTGAGACATTACTTTTATGGAGGAATGTGTGCATGGTGACTGTTGTATTCAATCCCGATGCAATTACTGTGTTTCATCAACACTCTGATAGTCTACACATTACAGAATGCCACCAGATGTGCATCGGAAACTACTACTGCTCTTCCAGGGAACGATCAAAGCGTAGATGGTTTGAGAAAATACTGCCGTGGAGGAATGTGCGCATGGTGAGTGTTGTATTCAATCCCGATGCAATTTCTGTGTTTCATCAGTACTCTAATAGTCCACAGATAACAGAATGCCTCCAGATGTGCATCGGAAACTACTACTGGTCTTCCAGGGAACGATCAAAGCGTAAACTCTTTGAGACATTACTCCCATGGAGGAAAGTGCGCATGCTGACTGTTGTATTCAATCCTGATGCAATTACTGTGTTTTATCAACACTTTGATAGTCTACACATTACAGAATGCCACCAGATGTGCATCGGAAACTACTACTGGTCTTCCCGGGAACGATCAAATCGTAGATTGTTTGAGACATAACTCCCGTGAAGGAAAGTGCGCATGGTGACTGTTGTATTCAATCCAGATGCAATTTCTGTGTTTCATCAACACTCTGATACTCCACAGATTACAGAATTTCTCCAGATGTGCATCGGAAACTACTACTAGTCTTCCAGGGAACGATCAAAGCGTAGACTGTTAGAGACATTACTCCCATGGAGGAAAGTGCACATGGTGATTGTTGTATTCAATCCCGATGCTATTTCTGTGTTTCATCAACACTCTGATAGTCCACAGATTACAGAATGCCTCCAGGTGTGCATCGGAAACTACTACTGGTCTTCCAGGGAACGATCAAATCGTAGAATGTTTGGGACATTACTCCCATGGAGGAAAGTGCGCATGGTGATTGTTGTATTCAATCCTGATGCAATTTCTGTGTGTCATCAACACTCTGATAGTCCACAGATTACAGAATGCATCCAGATGTGCATCGGAAACTACTACTGGTCTTCCAGGGAACGATCAAAGCGTAAACTCTTTGAGACATTACTCCCATGGAGGTAATTGCGCATCGTGACTGTTGTATTCAATCCCGATGCATTTTCTGTCTTTCATCAACACTATTATAGTCCACAGGTTACAGAATGCCTCCAGATGTGCATCGGAACCTACTACTGGTCTCCCTGGGAACGATCAAAGCGTAGACTCTTTGAGACATTATTCCCATGGAGGAAAGTGCGTATGGTGACTGTTGTATTCAATCGCGATGCAATTTCTGTGTTTCATCAACACTTTGATAGTCCACAGATTACAGAATGCCTCCAGATGTTCATCGGACACTACTACTGGTCTTCCAGGAAACGATCAAAGCGTAGACTGTTTGAGACATTACTTTTATGGAGGAATGTGTGCATGGTGACTGTTGTATTCAATCCCGACGCAATTACTGTGTTTCATCAACACTCTGATAGTCTACACATTACAGAATGCGACCAGATGTGCATCGGAAACTACTACTGGTCTTCCAGGGAACGATCAAAGCGTAGATGGTTTGAGAAAATACTGCCGTGGAGGAAAGTGCGCATGGTGAGTGTTGTATTCAATCCCGATGCAATTTCTGTGTTTCATCAACACTCTAATAGTCCACAGATAACAGAATGCCTCAAGATGTGCATCGGAAACTACTACTGGTCTTCCAGGGAACGATCAAAGCGTAAACTCTTTGAGACACTTCTCCCATGGAGGAAAGTGCGCATGGTGACTGTTGTATTCAATCCTGATGCAATTACTGTGTTTTATCAACACTTTGAAAGTCTACACATTACAGAATGCCACCAGATGTGCATCGGAAACTACTACTGGTCTTCCAGGGAACGATCAAATCGTAGATTGTTTGAGACATAACTCCCGTGAAGGAAAGTGCGCATGGTGACTGTTGTATTCAATCCAGATGCAATTTCTGTGTTTCATCAACACTCTGATACTCCACAGATTACAGAATGCCTCCAGATGTGCATAGGAAACTACTACTGGTCTTCCAGGGAACGATCAAATCGTAGATTGTTTGAGACATAACTCCCGTGAAGGAAAGTGCGCATGGTGACTGTTGTGTTCAATCCCGATGCAATTTCTGTGTTTCATCAACACTCTGATAGTCCACAGATTACAGAATGCCTCCAGATGTGCATCGGAAACTACTACTGGTCTTCCAGGGAACGATCAAAGCGTAAACTCTTTGAGACATTACTCCCATGGAGGAAAGTGCGCATGGTGACTGCTGTATTCAATCCCTATGCAATTTCTGTGTTTCATCAACACTCTGATAGTCCACAGATTACAGAATGCCATCAGATGTGCATCGGAAACTACTACTGGTCTTATAGGGAACGATCAAAGCGTAGACTGTTTGAGAATTACTCAGATGGAGGAAAGTGCGCATGGTGACTGTTGTATTCAATCCCGATGTAATTTCAGTGTTTCATCAACACTCTGATACCCCACAGATTACAGAATGCCTCCAGATGTGCATCGGGAACTACTACTTGTCTTCCAGGGAACGATCAAAGAATAGACTGTTTGAGACATTACTTCCATGGAGGAAAGTGCGCATGGTGATTGTTGTATTCAATCCCGATGCAATTTATGTGTTTCATCAACACTCTGATAGTCCACAGATTACAGAATGCCTCCAGATGTGCATCGGAAACTACTACTGGTCTTCCAGGGAACGATCAAAGCGTAGAATGTTTGGGACATTACTCCCATGGAGGAAAGTGCGCTTGGTGACTGTTATATTCAATCCCGATGCAATTTCTGTGTTTCATCAACACTCTGATACTCCACAGATTACAGAATGCCTCCAGATGTGCATCGGAAACTACTACTGGTCTTCCAGGGAACGATCAAAGCGTAGACTGTTTAGACATTACTTTTATGGAGGAATGTGCGCATGGTGACTGTTGTATTCAAGCCCGATGCAAATTCTCTGTTTCATCAACTCTCTAATAGTCCACAGATTACAGAATGCCTCGAGATGTGCATCGGAAACTACTACTGGTCTTACAGGGAACGATCAAAGCAATGACTGTTTGAGAGTTACTCCCATGGAGGAAAGTGCGCATGGTGACTGTTGTATTCAATGCCGATGCCATTTCTGTGTGTCATCAACACTCTGATAGTCCACAGATTACACAATGCCACCAGATGTGCATCGGAAACTGCTACTGGTCTTCCAGGGAACGATCAAAACGTAGACTGTTTGAGAATTACTCCCATGGAGGAAAGTGCGAATGGTGACTGTTGTATTCAATCCCGATGCAATTTCTGTGTTTCATCAACACTCTGATACTCCACAGATTACAGAATGCCTCCAGATGTGCATCGGAAACTACTACTGGTCTTCCAGGGAACGATCAAACCGTAGACTGTTGGAGACATTACACCCATGGAGGAACGTGCGCATGGTGACATTTGTATTCAATCCCGACGCAATTTCTGTGTTTCATCAACACTTTGATGGTCTACACATTACAGAATGCCACCAGATGTGCATCGGAAACTACTACTGGTCTTCTAGGGAACGATCAAAGCGTAGACTGTTTGAGACATACCTCCTGTGGAGGATAGTGCGCATGGTGACTGTTGTATTCAATCCCGATGCAAATTCTGTGTGTCATCAACACTCTGATAGTCCACAGATTACACAATGCCACCTGATGTGCATCGGAAACTGCTACTGGTCTTCCAGGGAACGATCAAATCGTAGACTGTTTGAGAATTACTCCCATGGAGGAAAGTGCGAATGGTGACTGTTGTATTCCATCCCGATGCAAATTCTGTGTTTCATCAACACTCTAATACTCAACAGATTACAGAATGACTCCAGATGTGCATCGGAAACTACTACTGGTCTTCCAGGGAACGATCAAAGCGTAGAGTGTTTGAGACATTACTCCAATGGAGGAAAATGCGCATGGTGACTGTTGTGTTCAATCCCGATGCAATTTCTGTGTTTCATCAACACTCTGATACTCCACAGATTACAGAATGCCTCCAGATGTGCATCAGAAACTTCTACTGGTCTTCCAGGGAACGATCAAAGCGTAGACTTTTAGAGACATTACACCCATGGAGGAAAGTGCGCATGCCACTGTGTTTCATCAACACTCTAATACTCAACAGATTACAGAATGCCACCAGATGTGCATCGGAAACTACTACTGGTCTTCCTGGGAACGATCAAACCGTAGACCGTTTGAGAATTACTCCCATGGAGGAAAGTGCGAATGGTGACTGTTGTATTCAATCCCGATGCAATTGCTGTGTTTCATCAACACTCTGATACTCCACAGATTACAGAATGCCTCCAGATGTGCATCGGAAACTACTACTGGTCTTCCAGGGAACGATCAAAGCGTAGACTGTTAGAGACATTACACCCATGGAGGAAAGTGCGCATGGTGACATTTGTATTCAATCCCGATGCAATTACTGTGTTTCATCAACACTTTGATGGTCTACACATTACAGAATGCCACCAGATGTGCATCGGAAACTACTACTGGTCTTCCAGGAAACGATCAAAGCGTAGATTGTTTGAGACCTTACTTTTATGGAGGAATGTGCGCATGGTGACTGTTGTATTCGATCCCATTGCAATTTCTGTGTTTCATCAACACTCTGATAGTCCTCAGATTACAGAATGCCTCCAGATGTGCATCGGAAACCACTACTGGTCTTCCAGTGAACGATCAAAACGTAGGCTGTTTGAGATATACCTCCCGTGTAGGAAAGTGCGCATGGTGACTGTTATTTTCAATCCCGATGCAATTTCTGTGTTTCATCAACACTCTGATAGTCCACAGATTACAGAATGCAGCCAGATGTTAATCGGAAACTACTAATGTTCTTCCAGGGAACGATCAAAGCGTAGACTGTTTGAGACATTACTTTTATGGAGGAATGTGGGCATGGTGACTGTTGTATTCGATCCCGATGCAATTTCTGTGTTTCATCAACACTCTGATAGTCCTCAGATTACAGAATGCCACCAGATGTGCATCGGAAACCACTTCTGGTCTTCCAGTGAACGATCAAAACGTAGACTGTTTGAGATATACCTCCCGTGTAGGAAAGTGCGCATGGTGACTGTTATATTCAATCCCGATGCAATTTCTGTGTTTCATCAACACTCTGATACTCCACAGATTACAGAATGCCTCCAGATGTGCATCGGAAACTACTATTTGTCTTCCAGGGAACGATCAAAGCGTAGACTGTTTGAGACATTACTCCCGTGGAGGAAAGGGCGCATCGAGATTATTGTATTCAATCCCGATGCAATTTCTATGTATCATCAACACTCTGATAGTCCACAGATTACAGAATGCCTCCAGATGTGCTTCGGAAACTAATACTGGTCTTCCAGGGAACGATCAAAGCGTAGAATGTTTGGGACATTACTCCCATGGAGGAAAGTGCGCATGGTGATTGTTGTTTTCAATCCTGATACAATTTCTGTGTGCCATCAACACTCTGATAGTCCACAGATCACAGAATGCCTCCAGATCTGCATCGGAAACTACTACTGGTCTTCCACGTAACGATCAAAGCGTAGACTGTTAGAGACATTACACCCATGGAGGAAAGTGCGCATGGTGACATTTGTATTCAATCCCGATGCAATTACTGTGTTTCATCAACACTTTGATGGTCTACACATTACAGAATGCCTCCAGATGTGCATCGGAAACTACTATTTGTCTTCCAGGGAACGATCAAAGCGTAGACTGTTTGAGACATTACTCCCGTGGAGGAAAGGGCGCATCGAGATTATTGTATTCAATCCCGATGCAATTTCTATGTTTCATCAACACTCTGATAGTCCACAGATTACAGAATGCCTCCAGATGTGCTTCGGAATCTAATACTGGTCTTCCAGGGAACGATCAAAGCGTAGAATGTTTGGGACATTACTCCCATGGAGGAAAGTGCGCATGGTGATTGTTGTTTTCAATCCTGATACAATTTCTGTGTGCCATCAACACTCTGATAGTCCACAGATCACAGAATGCCTCCAGATCTGCATCGGAAACTACTACTGGTCTTCCACGTAACGATCAAAACGTAAACTCTTTGAGACATTACTCCCATGGAGGAAATTGCGCATGGTGACTGTTGTATTCAATCCAGATGCAATTTCTGCGTTTCATAAACACTCTGATACTCCACAGATTACAGAATGCCTCCAGATGTGCATCGGAAACTACTACTGGTCTTCCAGGGAACGATCAAAGCGTAGACTGTTAGAGACATTACACCCATGGAGGAAATTGCGCATGGTGACAGTTGTATTCAATCCTGATTCAATTACTGTGTTTCATCAACACTTTGATAGTCTATACATTACAGAATGCCACCAGATGTGCATCGGAAACTACTACTGGTCTTCCAGGGAACGATCAAATCGTACATTGTTTGAGACATAACTCCCGTGAAGGAAAGTGCGCATGGTGAGTGTTGTATTCAATCCCGATTCAATTCCTGTGTTTCATCAACACTCTGATAGTCCACAAATTACAGAATGCCTCCAGATGTTCATCGGAAACTACTACAGGTCTTCCAGGAAACGTTCAAGGCGTAGACTGTTTGAGACATAACTTTTATGGAGGAATGTGCGCATGGTGACTGTTGTATTCAATCCCGATGCAATTACTGTATTTCATCAACACACTGATAGTCTACACATTACAAAATGCGACCAGATGTGCATCGGAAACTACTACTGGTCTTCAGGGAACGATCAAAGCATAGATGGTTTGAGACATTACTCCCGTGGAGGAGAGTGCGCATGGTGACTGTTGTATTCAATCCCGATGCAATTTCTGTGTTTCATCAACACTCTGATTGTCCACAGATAACAGAAGGCCTCCAGATGTGCATCGGATACTACTACTGGTCTTCCAGGGAACGATCAAATCGTAAACTCTTTGAGACATTACTCACATGGTGGAAAGTGCGCATGGTGACAGTAGTATTCAATCCCGATGCAATTTCTGTGTTTCATCAACACTCTGATAGTCCACAGTTTACAGAATGCCATCAGATGTGCATCGGAAACTACTACTGGTCTTCCAGGGAACGATCGCGGCGTAGACTGTTTGAGAATTACTCCCATGGAGGAAAGTGCGCATGGTGACTGTTGTATACAATCCCGATGTAATTTCAGTGTTTAATCAACACTCTGATAGTCCAAAGATTACAGAATGCCTCCAGATGTGCATCGGAAACTACTACTGGTCTTCCAGGGAAAGATCAAAGCGTAGACTGTTTGAGACATTACTCCCATGGAGGAAAGTGCGCATGGTGATTGTTGTATTCAATCCCGATGCAATTTCTGTGTTTCATCAACACTCTGATAGACCACAGATTACAGAATGCCTCCAGATGGGCATCGGAAACTACTACTGGTCTTCCAGGGAACGATCAAAACGTAAACTCTTTGAGACATTACTCCCTTGGAGGAAGTTGCGCATCGTGACTGTTGTATTCAATCCCGATGCATTTTCTGTCTTTCATCAACACTCTCATAGTCCACAGGTTACAGAATGCCTCCAGAAGTGCATCGGAACCTACTACTGGTCTTCCTGGGAACGATCAAAGCGTAGACTGTTTGAGACATTATTCCCATGGAAGAAAGTGCGCATAGTGATTGTTGTATTCAATCCCGATGCAATATCTGTGTTTCATCAACACTCTGATAGTCCACGGATAACAGAATGCATCCAGATGTGCATCGGAAACTACTACTGGTCATCCAGGGAACGATCAAAGCGTAGACTGTTTGAGACATTACTCCGATGGAGGAAAGTGCGCATGGTGACTCTTGTATTCAATCCAGATGCAATTTCTGTGTTTCATCAACACTCTGATACTCCACAGATTACAGAATGCCTCCAGATGTGCATCGGAAACTACTACTGGTCTTCCAGCGAACGATCAAAGCGTAAACTCTATGAGACATTACTCCCATGGAGGAAAGTGCGCATGGTGACTGTTGTATTCAATCCCGATGCAATTTCTGTGTTTCATTACCATTCTAATAGTCCACAGATTACAGAATGCCTCCAGATGTGCATCGGAAACTACTACTGGTCTTCCAGTGAACGGATGAAGCGTAGACTGTTTGGGACATTACCCCCATGGAGGAAAGTGCGCATGGTGACTGTTGTACTCAATCCCGATGCAATTTCTGTGTTTCATCAACACTCTGATACTCCACAGATTACAGAATGCCTCCAGATGTGCATCGGAAACTACTATTTGTCTTCCAGGGAACGATCAAAGCGTAGACTGTTTGAGACATTACTCCCGTGGAGGAAAGGGCGCATCGAGATTATTGTATTCAATCCCGATGCAATTTCTATGTTTCATCAACACTCTGATAGTCCACAGATTACAGAATGCCTCCAGATGTGCTTCGGAAACTAATACTGGTCTTCCAGGGAACGATCAAAGCGTAGAATGTTTGGGACATTACTCCCATGGAGGAAAGTGCGCATGGTGATTGTTGTTTTCAATCCTGATACAATTTCTGTGTGCCATCAACACTCTGATAGTCCACAGATCACAGAATGACTCCAGATCTGCATCGGAAACTACTACTGGTCTTCCACGTAACGATCAAAGCGTAGACTGTTAGAGACATTACACCCATGGAGGAAAGTGCGCATGGTGACATTTGTATTCAATCCCGATGCAATTACTGTGTTTCATCAACACTTTGATGGTCTACACATTACAGAATGCCTCCAGATGTGCATCGGAAACTACTATTTGTCTTCCAGGGAACGATCAAAGCGTAGACTGTTTGAGACATTACTCCCGTGGAGGAAAGGGCGCATCGAGATTATTGTATTCAATCCCGATGCAATTTCTATGTTTCATCAACACTCTGATAGTCCACAGATTACAGAATGCCTCCAGATGTGCTTCGGAATCTAATACTGGTCTTCCAGGGAACGATCAAAGCGTAGAATGTTTGGGACATTACTCCCATGGAGGAAAGTGCGCATGGTGATTGTTGTTTTCAATCCTGATACAATTTCTGTGTGCCATCAACACTCTGATAGTCCACAGATCACAGAATGCCTCCAGATCTGCATCGGAAACTACTACTGGTCTTCCACGTAACGATCAAAACGTAAACTCTTTGAGACATTACTCCCATGGAGGAAATTGCGCATGGTGACTGTTGTATTCAATCCAGATGCAATTTCTGCGTTTCATAAACACTCTGATACTCCACAGATTACAGAATGCCTCCAGATGTGCATCGGAAACTACTACTGGTCTTCCAGGGAACGATCAAAGCGTAGACTGTTAGAGACATTACACCCATGGAGGAAATTGCGCATGGTGACAGTTGTATTCAATCCTGATTCAATTACTGTGTTTCATCAACACTTTGATAGTCTATACATTACAGAATGCCACCAGATGTGCATCGGAAACTACTACTGGTCTTCCAGGGAACGATCAAATCGTACATTGTTTGAGACATAACTCCCGTGAAGGAAAGTGCGCATGGTGAGTGTTGTATTCAATCCCGATTCAATTCCTGTGTTTCATCAACACTCTGATAGTCCACAAATTACAGAATGCCTCCAGATGTTCATCGGAAACTACTACAGGTCTTCCAGGAAACGTTCAAGGCGTAGACTGTTTGAGACATAACTTTTATGGAGGAAAGTGCGCATGGTGACTGTTGTATTCAATCCCGATGCAATTACTGTATTTCATCAACACACTGATAGTCTACACATTACAAAATGCGACCAGATGTGCATCGGAAACTACTACTGGTCTTCAGGGAACGATCAAAGCATAGATGGTTTGAGACATTACTCCCGTGGAGGAGAGTGCGCATGGTGACTGTTGTATTCAATCCCGATGCAATTTCTGTGTTTCATCAACACTCTGATTGTCCACAGATAACAGAAGGCCTCCAGATGTGCATCGGATACTACTACTGGTCTTCCAGGGAACGATCAAATCGTAAACTCTTTGAGACATTACTCACATGGTGGAAAGTGCGCATGGTGACAGTAGTATTCAATCCCGATGCAATTTCTGTGTTTCATCAACACTCTGATAGTCCACAGTTTACAGAATGCCATCAGATGTGCATCGGAAACTACTACTGGTCTTCCAGGGAACGATCGCGGCGTAGACTGTTTGAGAATTACTCCCATGGAGGAAAGTGCGCATGGTGACTGTTGTATACAATCCCGATGTAATTTCAGTGTTTAATCAACACTCTGATAGTCCAAAGATTACAGAATGCCTCCAGATGTGCATCGGAAACTACTACTGGTCTTCCAGGGAAAGATCAAAGCGTAGACTGTTTGAGACATTACTCCCATGGAGGAAAGTGCGCATGGTGATTGTTGTATTCAATCCCGATGCAATTTCTGTGTTTCATCAACACTCTGATAGACCACAGATTACAGAATGCCTCCAGATGGGCATCGGAAACTACTACTGGTCTTCCAGGGAACGATCAAAACGTAAACTCTTTGAGACATTACTCCCTTGGAGGAAGTTGCGCATCGTGACTGTTGTATTCAATCCCGATGCATTTTCTGTCTTTCATCAACACTCTCATAGTCCACAGGTTACAGAATGCCTCCAGAAGTGCATCGGAACCTACTACTGGTCTTCCTGGGAACGATCAAAGCGTAGACTGTTTGAGACATTATTCCCATGGAAGAAAGTGCGCATAGTGATTGTTGTATTCAATCCCGATGCAATATCTGTGTTTCATCAACACTCTGATAGTCCACGGATAACAGAATGCATCCAGATGTGCATCGGAAACTACTACTGGTCATCCAGGGAACGATCAAAGCGTAGACTGTTTGAGACATTACTCCGATGGAGGAAAGTGCGCATGGTGACTCTTGTATTCAATCCAGATGCAATTTCTGTGTTTCATCAACACTCTGATACTCCACAGATTACAGAATGCCTCCAGATGTGCATCGGAAACTACTACTGGTCTTCCAGCGAACGATCAAAGCGTAAACTCTATGAGACATTACTCCCATGGAGGAAAGTGCGCATGGTGACTGTTGTATTCAATCCCGATGCAATTTCTGTGTTTCATTACCATTCTAATAGTCCACAGATTACAGAATGCCTCCAGATGTGCATCGGAAACTACTACTGGTCTTCCAGTGAACGGATGAAGCGTAGACTGTTTGGGACATTACCCCCATGGAGGAAAGTGCGCATGGTGACTGTTGTACTCAATCCCGATGCAATTTCTGTGTTTCATCAACACTCTGACAGTCCACAGACCACAGAATGCCTCCAGATGTGCATCGGAAACTACTACTACTTGTCTTCCAGTGAACGGATGAAGTGTAGTTGTTTGAGACATTACCCCCATGGAGGAAAGTGCGCATGGTGACTGTTGTATTCAATCCCGATGCAATTTCTGTGTTTCATCAACACTCTGATAGTCCACAGATAAGAGAATGCATCCAGATGTGCATCAGAAACTACTACTGGTCATCCAGGGAACGATCAAAGCGTTGACTGTTTGAGACTTTACTCCCATGGAGGAAAGTGCGCATGGTGACTGTTGTATTCAATCCCGATGCAATTTCTGTGTTTCATCAACACTCTGATAGTCATCAGATTACAGAATGCCTCCAGATGTGCATCGGAAACTACTACTGGTCTTCCAGGGAACGATCAAAGCGTAGACTCTTTCAGACATTACCTCCATGGAGGAAAGTGCGAAAGGTGACTGTTGTATTCAATACCGATGCAATTTCTGTGTTTCATCAACACTCTGATGGTCCACAGATTACAGAATGCCACCAGATGTGCATCGGAAACTACTACTGGTCTTCCAGGGAACGATCAAAGCGTAGACTGTTTGAGACATACCTCCCGTGGAAGAAAGTGCGCATGGTGACTGTTGTATTCAATCCCGATGCAATTTCTGTGTTTCATCAACACTCTGATAGTCCACAGTTTACAGAATGCCATCAGATGTGCATCGGAAACTACTACTGGTCTTCCAGGGAACGATCGCGGCGTAGACTGTTTGAGAATTACTCCCATGGAGGAAAGTGCGCATGGTGACTGTTGTATACAATCCCGATGTAATTTCAGTGTTTAATCAACACTCTGATAGTCCAAAGATTACAGAATGCCTCCAGATGTGCATCGGAAACTACTACTGGTCTTCCAGGGAATGATCAAAGCGTAGACTGTTTGGGACATTACTCCTATGGAGGAAAGTGCGCATGGTGATTGTTGTATTCAATCCTTATGCAATTTCTGTGTGTCATCAACACTCTGATATTCCACAGATTACAGAATGCCTCCAGATGTGCATCGGAAACTACTACTGGTCTTCCAGGGAACGATCAAAAACGTAAACTCTTTGAGATATTACTCCCATGGAGGAAATTGCGCATCGTGACTGTTGTATTCAATCCAGATGCATTTTCTGTCTTTCATCAACACTCTGATAGTCCACAAGTTACAGAATGACTCCAGATGTGCATCGGAACCTACTACTGGTCTTCGTGGAAACGATCAAAGCGTAAACTGTTTGAGACATTATTCCCACCGAGGAAAGTGCGCATGGTGACTGTTGTATTCAATCCCGATGCAATTTCTGTGTTTCATCAACAGTTTGATTGTACACAGATATCAGAATACCACCAGAAGTGCATCGGAAACTACTACTGGTCTTCCAAAGAACGATCAAAGCTTAGACTGTTAGAGACATTACACCCATGGAGGAAAGTGCCCATGGTGACATTTGTACTCAATCCCGATGCAATTACTGTGTTTCATCAACACTTTGATGGTGAACACATTACAGAATTCCACCAGATGTGCATCGGATACTACTACTGGTCTTCCAGGGAACGATCAAAGCGTAGACTGTTTGAGACATTACTTTTATGGAGGAATGTGCGCATGGTGACTGTTGTATTCGATCCCGATGCAATTTCTGTGTTTCATCAACACTCTGATAGTCCTCAGATTACAGAATGCCTCCAGATGTGCATCGGAAACCACTACTGGTCTTCCAGTGAACGATCAAAACGTAGACTGTTTGAGATATACCTCCCGTGTAGGAAAGTGCGCATGGTGACTGTTATATTCAAACCCGATGCAATTTCTGTGTTTCATCAACACTCTGATAGACCACAGATTACAGAATGCAGCCAGATGTTCATCGGAAACTACTAATGGTCTTCCAGGGAACGATCAAAGCGTAGACTCTTTCAGACATTACTACCGTGGAGGAAAGTGCGGATTGTGACTGTTGTATTCAATACCGATGCAATTTCTGTGTCTCATCATCACTCTCATACTCCACAGATTACAGAATGCCACGAGATGATCATCGGAAACTACTACTGGTCTTCCAGGGAACGATCAAAGCGTAGACTCTTTCAGACATTACTCCCATGGAGGAAAGTGTGGATGGTGACTGTTGTATTCAATACCGATGCAATTTCTGTGTTTCATCAACACTCTGAGAGTCCACAGATTACAGAATGCCACCAGATGTGCATCGGAAACTACTACTGGTCTTCCAGGGGACGATCAAAAGCGTAGACTGTTTGAGACATATCTCCCGTGGAAGAAAGTGCGCATGGTGACTGTTGTATTCAATCCCGATGCAATTTCTGTGTTTCATCAACACTCTGATAGTCCACAGATTACAGAATGCCGTCAGATGTGCATCGGAAACTACTACTGGTCTTCCAGGGAACGATCAAAGCGTAGACTGTTTGAGAATTACTCCCATGGAGGAAAGTGCGCATGGTGACTGTTGTATTCAATCCCGATGTAATTTCAGTGTTTCATCAACACTCTGATACTCCACAGATTACAGAATGCCTCCAGATGTGCATCGGAAACTACTACTTGTCTTCCAGGGAACGATCAAAGCGTAGACTGTTTGAGACATTACTCCCATGGAGGAAAGTGCGCATCGTGATTGTTGTATTCAGTCCCGATGCAATTTCTGTGTTTCATCAACACTCTGATAGTCCACAGATTACAGAATGCCTCCAGATGTGCATCGGAAACTAATACTGGTCTTCCAGGGAACGTCCAAAGCGTAGAATGTTTGGGACATTACTCCCATGGAGGAAAGTGCGCATGGTGATTGTTGTATTCAATCCTGATGCAATTTCTGTGTGTCATCAACACTCTGATAGTCCACAGATTACAGAATGTCTCCAGATATGCATCGGAAACTACCACTGGTCTTCCAGGGAACGATCAAAACGTAAACTCTTTGAGACATTACTCCCATGGAGGAAATTGCGCATGGTGACTGTTGTATTCAATCCCGATGCATTTTCTGTCTTTCATCAACACTCTGATAGTCCACAGGTTACAGAATCCCTCCAGATGTGCATCGGAACCTACTACTGGTCTCCCTGGGAACGATCAAAACGTAGACTGTTTGAGACATTATTCCCATGGAGGAAAGTGCGCATGGTGACTGTTGTATTCAATTCCGATGCAATTTCTGTGTTTCATCCACACTTTGGTAGTCCACAGATTACAGAATACCACCAGACGTGCATCGGAAACTACTACTGGTCTTCCAAAGAACGATCAAAGTTTAGACTGCTTGAGACATTACTCCCATGGAGGAAACTGCGCATGGTGACTGTTGTATTCAATCCCGATGCAATTTCTGTTTTTCGTCAACACTCTGATAATCCACAGATTACAGAATGCCTCGAGATGTGCATCGGAAACTACTACTGGTCTTCCAGGGAACGATCAAAGCGTAGACTGCTTGAGACATTACTCCCATGGAGGAAACTGCGCATGATGACTGTTTTATTCAATCCCGATGCAATTTCTGTGTTTCATCAACACTCTGATAGTCCACAGATAACAGAATGCCTCCAGATGTGCATCGGAAACTACTACTGGTCATCCAGGGAACGATCAAAGCGTAAACTTATTGAGACATTACTCCCATGGAGGAAAGTGCGCATGGTGACTGTTGTATTCAATCCCGATGCAATTTCTGTCTTTCATCAACATTCTGATAGTCCACAGTTTACAGAATGCCTCCAGATGTGCATCGGAAACTACTACTGGTCGTCCAGGGAACGATCAAAGCGTAGACTGTTTGAGACATTACTCCCATGGAGGGAAGTGCGCATGGTGACTGTTGTATTCAATCCAGATGCAATTTCTGTGTTTCATAAACACTCTGATACTCCACAGATTACAGAATGCCTCCAGATGTGCATCGGAAACTACTACTGGTCTTCCAGGGAACGATCAAATCGTAGACTGTTACAGACATTACACCCATGGAGGAAAGTGCGCATGGTGACAGTTGTATTCAATCCTGATTCAATTACTGTGTTTCATCAACACACTGATAGTCTACACATTACAAAATGCGACCAGATGTGCATCGGAAACTACTACTGGTCTTCCAGGGAACGATCAAAGCATAGATGGTTTGAGACATTACTCCCGTGGAGGAGAGTGCGCATGGTGACTGTTGTATTCAATCCCGATGCAATTTCTGTGTTTCATCAACACTCTGATAGTCCACAGATAACAGAAGGCCTCCAGATGTGCATCGGATACTACTACTGGTCTTCCAGGGAACGATCAAATCGTAAACTCTTTGAGACATTACTCACAAGGTGGAAAGTGCGCATGGTGACAGTAGGATTCAATCCCGATGCAATTTCTGTGTTTCATCAACACTCTGATAGTCCACAGATTACAGAATGCTATCAGATGTGCATCGGAAACTTCTACTGGTCTTCCAGGGAACGATTAAAGCGTAGACTGTTTGAGAATTACTTCCATGGAGGAAAGTGCGCATGGTGACTGTTGTATTCAATCCCGATGTAATTTCAATGTTTCATCAACACTCTGATACTCCGCAGATTACAGAATGCCTGCAGATGTGCATCGGAAACTACTACTGGTCTTCCAGGGAACGATCAAAACGTAAACTCTTTGAGACATTACTCCCATGGAGGAAATTGCGCATCGTGACTGTTGTATTCAATCCCGATGCATTTTCTGTCTTTCATCAACACTCTCATAGTCCACAGGTTACAGAATGCCTCCAGATGTGCATCGGAACCTACTACTGGTCTTCCTGGGAACGATCAAAGCGTAGACTGTTTGAGACATTATTCCCATGGAGGAAAGTGCGCATGGTGATTGTTGTATTCAATCCCGATGCAATTTCTGTGTTTCATCAACACTCTGATAGTCCACAGATAAGAGAATGCATCCAGATGCGCATCGGAAACTACTACTGGTCTTCCAGTGAACGGATGAAGCGTAGACTGTTTGAGACATTACATCCATGGAGGAAAGTGCGCTTGGTGACTGTTGTATTCAATCCCGATGCAATTTCTGTGTTTCATCAACACTCTGATAGTCCACAGATAAGAGAATGCATCCAGATGAGCATCGGAAACTACTACTGGTCATCCAGGGAACGATCAAAGCGTTGACTGTTTGAGACTTTACTCCCATGGAGGAAAGTGCGCATGGTGACTGTTGTATTCAATCCCGATGCAATTTCTGTGTTTCATCAACACTCTGATAGTCATCAGATTACAGAATGCCTCCAGATGTGCATCGGAAACTACTACTGGTCTTCCAGGGAACGATCAAAGCGTAGACTCTTTCAGACATTACCTCCATGGAGGAAAGTGCGAAAGGTGACTGTTGTATTCAATACCGATGCAATTTCTGTGTTTCATCAACACTCTTATGGTCCACAGATTACAGAATGCCATCAGATGTGCATCGGAAACTACTACTGGTCTTCCAGGGAACGATCAAAACGTAAACTCTTTGAGACATTACTCCCATGGAGGAAATTGCGCATGGTGACTGTTGTATTCAATCCCGATGCATTTTCTGTCTTTCATCAACACTCTGATAGTCCACATGTTACAGATTGCCTCCAGATGTGCATCGGAACCTACTACTGGTCTCCCTGGGAACGATCAAAACGTAGACTGTTTGAGACATTATTCCCATGGAGGAAAGTGCGCATGGTGACTGTTGTATTCAATCCCGATGCAATTTCTGTGTTTCATCCACACTTTGATAGTCCACAGATTACAGAATACCACCAGACGTGCATCGGAAACTACTACTGGTCTTCCAAAGAACGAACAAAGTTTAGACTGCTTGAGACATTACTCCCATGGAGGAAACTGCGCATGGTGACTGTTGTATTCAATCCTGAAGCAATTTCTTTTTTTCATCAACACTCTGATAATCCACAGATTACAGAATGCCTCGAGATGTGCATCGGAAACTACTACTGGTCTTCCAGGGAACGATCAAAGCGTAGACTGTTTGAGACATTACTTATGGAGGAATGTGCGCATGGTGATTGTTGTATTCAATCCCGATGCAATTTCTGTGTTTCATCAACACTCTGATAGTCCACAGATAACAGAATGCCTCCAGATGTGCATCGGAAACTACTACTGGTCATCCAGGGAACGATCAATGCGTAAACTTATTGAGACATTACTCCCATGGAGGAAAGTGCGCAAGGTGACTGTTGTATTCAATCCCGATGCAATTTCTGTCTTTCATCAACATTCTGATAGTCCACAGATTACAGAATGCCTCCAGATGTGCATCGGAAACTACTACTGGTTTTCCAGGGAACGATCAAAGCGTAGACTGTTTGAGACATTACTCCCATGGAGGAAAGTGCGCATGGTGACTGTTGTATTCAATCCAGATGCAATTTCTGTGTTTCATAAACACTCTGATACTCCACAGATTACAGAATGCCTCCAGATGTGCATCTGAAACTACTACTGGTCTTCCAGGGAACGATCAAAGCGTAGACTGTTAGAGACATTACACCCATGGAGGAAAGTGCGCATGGTGACTGTTGTATTTAATCCTGATTCAATTCATGTGTTTCATCAACACTTTGATAGTCTACACATTACAGAATGCCACAAGATGTGCATCGGAAACTACTACTGGTCTTCCAGGGAACGATCAAATCGTACATTGTTTGAGACATAACTCCCGTGAAGGAAAGTGCGCATGGTGACTGTTGTATTCAATCCCGATGCAATTTCTGTGTTTCATCAACACTCTGATAGTCCACAAATTACAGAATGCCTCCAGATGTGCATCGGAAACTACTACTTGTCTTCCAGGGAAAGATCAAAGCGTAGACTGTTTGAGACATTACTCCCATGGAGGAAAGTGCGCATGGTGATTGTTGTATTCAATCCCGATGCAATTTCTGTGTTTCATCAACACTCTGATAGTCCACAGATAACAGAATGCATCCAGATGTGCATCGGAAACTACTACTGGTCATCCAGGGAACGATCAAAGCATAGACTGTTTGAGACATTACTGCCATGGAGGAAAGTGCGCATGGTGACTGTTGTATTCAATCCAGATGCAATTTCTGTGTTTCATCAACACTCAGATACTCCACAGATTAGAGAATGACTCCAGATGTACATCGGGAACTACTACTGGTCTTCCAGGGAACGATCAAAGCGTAGACTATTTGAGACATTCCTCCCATGGAGGAAATTGCGCATCGTGACTGTTGTATTCCATCCAGATGCATTTTCTGTCTTTCATCAACACTCTGATAGTCCACAAGTTACAGAATGACTCCAGATGTGCATCGGAACCTACTACTGGTCTTCGTGGGAACGATCAAAGCGTAAACTGTTTGAGACTTTATTCCCACCGAGGAAAGTGCGCATGGTGACTGTTGTATTCAATCCCGATGCAATTTCTGTGTTTCATCAACAGTTTGATAGTCCACAGATATCAGAATACCACCAGAAGTGCATCGGAAACTACTACTGGTCTTCCAAAGAACGATCAAAGCTTAGACTGTTAGAGACACTACACCCATGGAGGAAAGTGCGCATGGTGACATTTGTATTCAATCCCGATGCAATTACTGTGTTTCACCAACACTTTGATGGTCAACACATTACAGAATTCCACCAGATGTGCATCGGATACTACTACTGGTCTTCCAGGGAACGATCAAAGCGTAGACTGTTTGAGACATTACTTTTATGGAGGAATGTGCGCATGGTGACTGTTGTATTCGATCCCGATGCAATTTCTGAGTTTCATCAACACTCTGATAGTCCTCAGATTACAGAATTCCACCAGATGTGCATCGGAAACCACTACTGGTCTTCCAGTGAACGATCAAAACGTAGAGTGTTTGAGATATACCTCCCGTGTAGGAAAGTGCGCATGGTGACTGTTATATTCAATCCCGATGCAATTTCTGTGTTTCATCAACACTCTGATAGTCCACAGATTACAGAATGCAGCCAGATGTTCATCGGAAACTACTAATGGTCTTCCAGGGAACGATCAAAGCGTAGACTGTTTGAGACATTACTACCGTGGAGGAAAGTGCGGATTGTGACTGTTGTATTCAATACCGATGCAATTTCTGTGTCTCATCAACACTTTGATACTCCACAGATTACAGAATGCCACGAGATGATCATCGGAAAGTACTACTGGTCTTCCAGGGAACGATCAAAGCGTAGACTCTTTCAGACATTACTCCCATGGAGGAAAGTGTGGATGGTGACTGTTGTATTCAATACCGATGAAATTTCTGTGTTTCATCAACACTCTGATAGCCCACAGATTACATAATGACACCAGATGTGCATCGGAAACTACTACTGGTCTTCCAGGGGACGATCAAAAGCGTAGACTGTTTGAGACATATCTCCCGTGGAAGAAAGTGCGCATGGTGACTGTTGTATTCAATCCCGATGCAATTTCTGTGTTTCATCAACACTCTGATAGTCCACAGATTACAGAATGCCGTCAGATGTGCATCGGAAACTACTACTGGTCTTCCAGGGAACGATCAAAGCGTAGACTGTTTGAGACATTACTCCCATGGAGGAAAGTGCGCATCGTGATTGTTGTATTCAGTCCCGATGCAATTTCTGTGTTTCATCAACACTCTGATAGTCCACAGATTACAGAATGCCTCCAGATGTGCATCGGAAACTAATACTGGTCTTCCAGGGAACGATCAAAGCGTAGAACGTTTGGGACATTACTCCCATGGATGAAAGTGCGCATGGTGATTGTTGTATTCAATCCTGATGCAATTTCTGTGTGTCATCAACACTCTGATAGTCCGCAGATTACAGAATGTCTCCAGATATGCATCGGAAACTACTACTGGTCTTCCAGGGAACGATCAAAACGTAAACTCTTTGAGACATTACTCCCATGGAGGAAATTGCGCATGGTGACTGTTGTATTCAATCCCGATGCATTTTCTGTCTTTCATCAACACTCTGATAGTCCACATGTTACAGAATGCCTCCAGATGAGCATCGGAACCTACTACTGGTCTCCCTGGGAACGATCAAAACGTAGACTGTTTGAGACATTATTCCCATGGAGGAAAGTGCGCATGGTGAATGTTGTATTCAATCCCCATGCAATTTCTGTGTTTCATCCACACTTTGATAGTCCACAGATTACAGAATACCACCAGACGTGCATCGGAAACTACTACTGGTCTTCCAAAGAACGATCAAAGTTTAGACTGCTTGAGACATTACTCCCATGGAGGAAACTGCGCATGGTGACTGTTGTATTCAATCCTGAAGCAATTTCTGTTTTTCATCAACACTCTGATAATCCACAGATTACAGAATGCCTCGAGATGTGCATCGGAAACTACTACTAGTCTTCCAGGGAACGATCAAAGCGTAGACTGTTTGAGACATTACTTATGGAGGAATGTGCGCATGGTGATTGTTGTATTCAATCCCGATGCAATTTCTGTGTTTCATCAACACTCTGATAGTCCACAGATAACAGAACGCCTCCAGATGTGCATCGGAAACTACTACTGGTCATCCAGGGAACGATCAATGCGTAAACTTATTGAGACATTACTCCCATGGAGGAAAGTGCGCATGGTGACTGTTGTATTCAATCCCGATGCAATTTCTGTCTTTCATCAACATTCTGATAGTCCACAGATTACAGAATGCCTCCAGATGTGCATCGGAAACTACTACTGGTCTTCCAGGGAACGATCAAAGCGTAGACTGTTTGAGACATTACTCCCATGGAGGAAAGTGCGCATGGTGACTGTTGTATTCAATCCAGATGCAACTTCTGTGTTTCATAAACACTCTGATGCTCCACAGATTACAGAATGCCTCCAGATGTGCATCTGAAACTACTACTGGTTTTCCAGGGAACGATCAAAGCGTAGACTGTTAGAGACATTACACCCATGGAGGAAAGTGCGCATGGTGACTGTTGTATTTAATCCTGATTCAATTCATGTGTTTCATCAACACTTTGATAGTCTACACATTACAGAATGCCACCAGATGTGCATCGGAAACTACTACTGGTCTTCCAGGGAACGATCAAATCGTACATTGTTTGAGACATAACTCCCGTGAAGGAAAGTGCGCATGGTGACTGTTGTATTCAATCCCGATGCAATTTCTGTGTTTCATCAACACTCTGATAGTCCACAAATTACAGAATGCCTCCAGATGAGCATCGGAAACTACTACTTGTCTTCCAGGGAAAGATCAAATCGTAGACTGTTTGAGACATTACTCCCATGGAGGAAAGTGCGAATGTGACTGTTGTATTCAATCCCGATGCAATTTCTGTGTTTCATCAACACTCTGATAGTCCACAGATTAGAGAATGCCTCCGGATGTACATCGGGAACTACTACTGGTCTTCCAGGGAACGATCAAAGCGTAGACTATTTGAGTTATTCCTCCCATGGAGGAAATTGCGCATCGTGACTGTTGTATTCAATCCCGATGCATTTTCTGCCTTTCATCAACATTCTGAAAGTCCACAGATTACAGAATGACACGAGATGAGTATCGGAAACTATTACTGGTCTTCCAGGGACGATCAAAGCGTAGACTCTTTCAGACATTACCTCCATGGAGGAAAGTGCGGAAGGTGAATGTTGTATTCAATACCAATGCAATTTCTGTGTTTCATCAACACTCTGATAGTCCACAGATTACAGAATGCCACCAGATGTGCATCGGAAACTACTACTGGTCTTCCAGGGAACGATCAAAGCGTAGACTGTTTGAGACATACCTCCCGTGGAAGAAAGTGCGCATGGTGACTGTTGTATTCAATCCCGATGCAATTTCTGTGTTTCAACAACACTCTGATAGTCCACAGTTTACAGAATGCCATCAGATGTGCATCGGAAACTACTACTGGTCTTCCAGGGAACGATCGCGGCGTAGACTGTTTGAGAATTACTCCCATGGAGGAAAGTGCGCATGGTGACTGTTGTATTCAATCCCGATGTAATTTCAGTGTTTAATCAACACTCTGATGCTCCGCAGATTACAGAATGCCTCCAGATGTGCATCGGAATCTACTACTGGTCTTCCAGGAAACGATCAAAAACGTAGACGGTTTTAGACATTACTCCCATGGAGGAAAGTGCGCATGGTGACTGTTGTATTCAATCCAGATGCAATTTCTGTGTTTCATCAACACTCCGATACTCCACAGATTACAGAATGCCTCCAGATGTGCATCGGAAACTACTACTGGTCTTCCAGGGAACGATCAAAGCGTAGACTGTTTTAGACATTACTCCCATGGAGGAAAGTGCGCATGGTGACTGTTGTATTCAATCCAGATGCAATTTCTGTGTTTCATCAACACTCAGATACTCCACAGATGACAGAATGCCTCCAGATGTGCATCGGAAACTATTACTGGTCTTCCAGGGAACGATCAAAGCGTAAACTCTTTGAGACATTACTCCCATGGAGGAAAGTGCGCATGGTGACTGTTGTATTCAATCCCAATGCAATTTCAGTGTTTCATCAACATTCTAATAGTCCACAGATTACAGAATGCCTCCAGATGTGCATCGGAAACTACTACTGGTCTTCCAGAGAACGGATGAAGCGTAGACTCTTTGAGACATTACCCCCATGGAGGAAAGTGCGAATGTGACTGTTGTATTCAATCCCGATGCAATTTCTGTGTTTCATCAACACTCTGATAGTCCACAGATTAGAGAATGCCTCCAGATGTACATCGGGAACTACTACTGGTCTTCCAGGGAACGATCAAAGCGTAGACTATTTGAGACATTCCTCCCATGGAGGAAATTACGCATCGTGACTGTTGTATTCAATCCCGATGCATTTTCTGCCTTTCATCAACATTCTGAAAGTCCACAGATTACAGAATGACACGAGATGAGATCCGGAAACTACTACTGGTCTTCCAGGGACGATCAAAGCGTAGACTCTTTCAGACATTACCTCCATGGAGGAAAGTGCGGAAGGTGAATGTTGTATTCAATACCAATGCAATTTCTGTGTTTCATCAACACTCTGATAGTCCACAGATTACAGAATGCCACCAGATGTGCATCGGAAACTACTACTGGTCTTCCAGGGAACGATCAAAGCGTAGACTGTTTGAGACATACCTCCCGTGGAAGAAAGTCCGCATGGTGACTGTTGTATTCAATCCCGATGCAATTTCTGTGTTTCAACAACACTCTGATAGTCCACAGTTTACAGAATGCCATCAGATGTGCATCGGAAACTACTACTGGTCTTCCAGGGAACGATCGCGGCGTAGACTGTTTGAGAATTACTCCCATGGAGGAAAGTGCGCATGGTGACTGTTGTATTCAATCCCGATGTAATTTCAGTGTTTAATCAACACTCTGATGCTCCGCAGATTACAGAATGCCTCCAGATGTGCATCGGAATCTACTACTGGTCTTCCAGGGAACGATCAAAAACGTAGACGGTTTTAGACATTACTCCCATGGAGGAAAGTGCGCATGGTGACTGTTGTATTCAATCCAGATGCAATTTCTGTGTTTCATCAACACTCCGATACTCCACAGATTACAGAATGCCTCCAGATGTGCATCGGAAACTACTACTGGTCTTCCAGGGAACGATCAAAGCGTAGACTGTTTTAGACATTACTCCCATGGAGGAAAGTGCGCATGGTGACTGTTGTATTCAATCCAGATGCAATTTCTGTGTTTCATCAACACTCCGATACTCCACAGATTACAGAATGCCTCCAGATGTGCATCGGAAACTACTACTGGTCTTCCAGGGAACGATCAAAGCGTAGACTGTTAGAGACATTACACCCATGGAGGAAAGTGCGCATGGTGACTGTTGTATTCAATCCCGATGCAATTACTGTGTTTCATCAACACTTTGATAGTCTGCACATTACAAAATGACACCAGATGTGCATCGGAAACTACAACTGGTCTTCCAGGGAACGACCAATCGTAGATTGTTTCAGACATAACTCCCGTGAAGGAAAGTGCGCATGGTGACTGTTGTATTCAATCCCGATGCAATTTCTGTGTTTCATCAACAATCTGATAGTCTACACATTACAGAATGCGACCAGATGGGCATCGGAAACTACTACTGGTCTTCCAGGGAACGATCAAATCGTACATTGTTTGAGACATAACTCCCGTGAAGGAAAGTGCGCATGGTGACTGTTGTATTCAATCCCGATGCAATTTCTGTGTTTCATCAACACTCTGATAGTCCACAAAATACAGAATGCCTCCAGATGTTCATCGGAAACTACTACTGGTCTTCCAGGAAATGATCAAGGCGTAGACTGTTTGAGACATTACTTTTATGGAGGAATGTGCGCATGTTGACTGTTGTATTCAATCCCGATGCAATTTCTGTGTTTCATCAACACTCTGATAGTCCACAGATAACAGAATGCCTCCAGATGTCCATCGGAAACTACTACTGGTCATCCAGGGAACGATCAAAGCGTAAGCTCTTTGCGACATTACTCCCATGGAGGAAAGTTCGCATGGTGACTGTTGTACTCAATCCCGATGCAATTTCTGTCTTTCATCAACACTTTCATAGTCCACAGGTTACAGAATGCCTCCAGATGTGCATCGGAAACTACTACTGGTCTTCCAGGGAACGATCAAAGCGTAGACTGTTAGAGACATAACTCCCGTGAAGGTAAGTGCGCATGGTGATTGTTGTATTCAATCCCGATGCAATTTCTGTGTTTCATCAACACTCTGATAGTCTACACATTACAGAATGCGACGAGATGTGCATCGGAAAGTACTACTGGTCTTCCAGGGAACGATCAAATCGTACATTGTATGAGACATAACTCCCGTGAAGGAAAGTGCGCATGGTGACTGTTGTATTCAATCCCGATGCAATTTCTGTGTTTCATCAACACTCTGATAGTCCACAAGTTACAGAATGCCTCCAGATGTGCATCGGAAGCTACATCTGGTCTTCCAGGGAACGATCAAAGCGTGGACTGTTTGAGACATTATTTTATGGAGGAATGTGCAAATGGTGATAGTTGTATTCAATCCCGAACAATTTCTGTGTTTCATCAACACTCTGATAGTCCACAGATAACAGAATGCCTCCAGATATGCATCGGAAACTACTACTGGTCATCCAGGGAACGATCAAAGCGTAAGCTCTTTGCGACATTACTCCCATGGAGGAAAGTTCGCATGGTGACTGTTGTACTCAATCCCGATGCAATTTCTGTCTTTCATCAACACTTTCATAGTCTACAGGTTACAGAATGCCTCCAGATGTGCATCGGAACCTACTACTGGTCTTCCTGGGAACGATCAAAGCGTAGACTGTTTGAGACATTATTCCCATGGAGGAAAGTGCGCATGGTGATTGTTGTCTATAATCCCGATGCAATTTCTGTGTTTCATCAACACTCTGATAGTCCACTGATAACAGAATGCATTCAGATGTGCATCGGAAACTACTACTGGTCATCCAGGAAACGATCAAAGCGTAGACTGTTTGAGGCATTACTCCCATGGAGGAAAGTGCGCATGGTGACTGTTGTATTCAATCCAGATGCAATTTCTGTGTTCCATCAACACTCAGATACTCCACAGATTACAGAATGCCTCCAGATGTGCATTGGAAACTACTACTGGTCTTCCAGCAAACGATCAAAGCGTAAACTCTTTGAGACATTACTCCCATGGAGGAAAGCGCGCATGGTGACTGTTGTATTCAATACCGATGCAATTTCTGTGTTTCATCAACACTCTGATAGTCCACAGATTACAGAATGCCACCAGATGTGCATCGGAAACTACTACTGGTCTTCCAGGGAACAATCAAAACGTAGACTGTTTGAGACATACCTCCCGTGGAAGAAAGTGCGCATGGTGATTGTTGTATTCAATCCCGATGCAATTTCTGTGTTTCATCAACACTCTGATAGTCCACAGTTTACAGAATGCCATCAGATGTGCATCGGAAACTACTACTGGTCTTCCAGGGAACGATCGCGGCGTAGACTGTTTGAGAATTACTCCTATGGAGGAAAGTGCGCATGGTGACTGTTGTATTCAATCCCGATGTAATTTCAGTGTTTAATCAACACTCTGATACTCCGCAGATTACAGAATGCCCCCAGATGTGCATCGTAAAGTACTACTTGTCTTTCAGGGAACGATCAAAGCGTAGACTGTTTGAGACATTACTCCAATGGAGGAAAGTGCGCATGGTGATTGTTGTATTCAATTCCGATGCATTTTCTGTCTTTCATCAACACCCTGATAGTCCACAAGTTACAGAATGACTCCAGATGTTCATCGGAACCTACTACTGGTCTTCGTGGGAACGATCAAGGCGTAGACTGTTTGAGACATTATTCCCATCGAGGAAAGTGCGCATGGTGACTGTTGTATTCAATCCCGATGCAATTTCTGTGTTTCATCAACACTATGATACTCCACAGATTGCAGGATGCCTCCTGATGTGCATCGGAAACTACTACTGGTCTTCCAGGGAACGATCAAAGCGTAGACTGTTTAAGACATTACTTCCATGGAGGAAAGTGCGCATGGTGACTGTTGTATTCAATCCCGATGCAATTTCTGTGTTTCATCAAAACTCTGATAGTCCACAGATTACAGAATGCCTCCAGATGTGCATCGGAAACAACTACTGGTCTTCCAGGGAACGATGAAAGCGTGGACTGTTTGAGACATTACTTTTATGGAGGAAAGTGCGCATGGTGATTGTTGTATTCAATTCCGATGCATTTTCTGTCTTTCATCAACACTCTGATAGTCCACAAGTTACAGAATAACTCCAGATGTTCATCGGAACCTACTACTAGTCTTCGTGGGAACGATCAAGGCGTAGACTGTTTGAGACATTATTCCCATCGAGGAAAGTGCGCATGGTGACTGTTGTATTCAATCCCGATGCAATTTCTTTATTTCATCAACACTTTGATAGTCCACAGATATCAGAATACCACCAGACGTGCATCGGAAACTACTACTGGTCTTCTAAAGAACGATCAAAGCTTAGACTGTTTGAGACACTACTCCCATGGAGGAAAGTGCGCATGGTGACTGTTGTATTCAATCCCGATGCAATTTCTGTGTTTCATCAACACTATGATACTCCTCAGATTGCAGGATGCCTCCAGATGTGCATCGGAAACTACTACTTGTCTTCCAGGGAAAGATCAAAGCGTATACTGTTTGAGACATTACTCCCATGGAGGAAAGTGCGCATGGTGATTGTTGTATTCAATCCCGATGCTACTTCTGTGTTTCATCAACACTCTGATAGTCCACAAATAACTGAATGCCTCCAGATGTGCATCGGAAACTACTACTGGTCTTCCAGGGAACGATCAAAGCGTAAACTCTTTAGGCCATTACTCTAATGGAGGAAAGTGCGCATGGTGACTGTTGTATTCAATCCCGATGCAATTTCTATGTTTCATCAACACTGTGATACTCCACAGATTACAGAATGCCTCTAGATGTGCATCGGAAACTACTACTTGTCTTCCAGGGAAAGATCAAAGCGTATACTGTTTGAGACATTACTCCCATGGAGGAAAGTGCGCATGGTGATTGTTGTATTCAATCCCGATGCAATTTCTGTGTTTCATCAACACTCTGATAGACCACAGATTACAGAATACCTCCAGATGGGCATCGGAAACTACTACTGGTCTTCCAGGGAACGATCAAAACGTAAACTCTTTGAGACATTACTCCCATGGAGGAAATTGCGCATCGTGACTGTTGTATTCAATCCCGATGCATTTTCTGTCTTTCATCAACACTTTCATAGTCCACAGGTTACAGAATGCCTCCAGATGTGCATCGGAACCTACTACTGGTCTTCCTGGGAACGATCAAAGCGTAGACTGTTTGAGACATTATTCCCATGGAGGAAAATGCGCATGGTGATTGTTGTATTCAATCCCGATGCAATTTCTGTGTTTCATCAACACTCTGATAGTCCACTGATAACAGAATGCATTCAGATGTGCATCGGAAACTACTACTGGTCATCCAGGGAACGATCAAAGCGTAGACTGTTTGAGACATTACTCCCATGGAGGAAAGTGCGCATGGTGACTGTTGTATTCAATCCAGATGCAATTTCTGTGTTCCATCAACACTCAGATACTCCACAGATTACAGAATGCCTCCAGATGTGCATCAGAAACTACTACTGGTCTTCCAGGGAACGATCAAAGCGTAAACTCTTTGAGACATTACTCCCATGGAGGAAAGTGCGCATGGTGACTGTTGTATTCAATACCGATGCAATTTCTGTGTTTCATCAACACTCTGATAGTCCACAGATTACAGAATGCCACCAGATGTGCATCGGAAACTACTACTGGTCTTCCAGGGAACGATCAAAACGTAGACTGTTTGAGACGTAACTCCCGTGGAAGAAAGCTCGCATGGTGACTGTTGTATTCAATCCCGATGCAATTTCTGTGTTTCATCAACACTATGATACTCCACAGATTGCAGGATGCCTCCAGATGTGCATCGGAAACTACTACTGGTCTTCCAGGGAACGATCAAAGCGTAGACTGTTTAAGACATTACTGCCATGGAGGAAAGTGCGCATGGTGACTGTTGTATTCAATCCCGATGCAATTTCTGTGTTTCATCAAAACTCTGATAGTCCACAGATTACAGAATGCCTCCAGATGTGCATCGGAAACTACTACTGGTCTTCCAGGAAACGATCAAATCGTGGACTGTTTGAGACATTACTTTTATGGAGGAATGTGCGCATGGTGATTGTTGTATTCAATCCCGATGCAATTTCTGTGTTTCATCAAGACTCTGATAGTCCACAGATAACAGAATGCCTTCAGATGTGCATCGGAAACTACTACTGGTCATCCAGGGAACGATCAAAGCGTAAGCTCTTTGCGACATTACTCCCTTGGAGGAAAGTGCGCATGGTGACTGTTGTATTCAATCCCGATGCAATTTCTGTGTTTCATCAACATTCTGATAGTCCACAGATAACAGAATGCCTCCAGATGTGCATCGGAAACTACTACTGGTCTTCCAGGGAACGATCAAAGCGTAGACTGTTTTAGACATTACTCCCATGGGGGAAAGTGCGCATGGTGACTGTTGTATACAATCCAGATGCAATTTCTGTGTTTCATCAACACTCCGATACTCCACAGATTACAGAATGCCTCCAGATGTGCATTTCAAACTACTACTGGTCTTCCAGGGAACGATCAAAGCGTAGACTGTTACAGACATTACACCCATGGAGTAAAGTGCGCATGGTGACTGTTGTATTCAATCCCGATGCAATTACTGTGTTTCATCAACACTTTGATAGTCTAAACATTACAAAATGCCACCAGATGTGCATCGGAAACTACTACTGGTCTTCCAGGGAACGACCAATCGTAGATTGTTTCAGACATAACTCCCGTGAAGGAAAGTGCGCATGGTGACTGTTGTATTCAATCCCGATGCAATTTCTGTGTTTCATCAACACTCTGATAGTCTACACATTACAGAATGCGACCAGATGTGCATCGGAAACTACTAGTGGTCTTCCATGAACGATCAAAGCGTAGATGGTTTGAGACATTACTCTCGTGGAGGAAAGTGCGCATGGTGACTGTTGTATTCAATCCCGATGCTATTTCTGTGTTTCATCAACACTCTGATAGTCCACAAATAACAGAATGCCTCCAGATGTGCATCGGAAACTACTACTGGTCTTCCAGGGAACGATCAAAGCGTAAACTCTTTGAGACATTACTCTAATGGAGGAAAGTGCGCATGGTGACTGTTGTATTCAATCCCGATGCAATTTCTGTGTTTCATCAACATTCTAATAGTCCACAGATTACAGAATGCCTCCAGATGTGCATCGGAATCTACTACTGGTCTTCCAATGAACGGATAAAGCGTAGGCTGTTTGAGACATTACTCCCATGGAGGAAAGTGCGCATGGTGACTGTTGTATTCAATCCCGAAGCAAGTTTCTGTGTTACATCAACACTCTGATAGTCCACAGATTACAGAATGCCTCCAGATGTGCATCGGGAACTACTACTGGTCTTCTAGGGAACGATCAAAGCGTAGACCGTTTGAGACATTACTCCCATGGAGGAAATTGGGCATCGTGATTGTTGTATTCAATCCAGATGCATTTTCTGTCTTTCATCAACACTCTGATAGTCCACAGGTTACAGAATGCTTCCAGATGTGCATCGGAACCTACTGCTGGTCTTCCTGGGAACGATGAAAGCGTATACTGTTTAAGACATTATTCCCAAGGAGGAAAGTGCGCATGGTGACTGTTGTATTCAATCCCGAGGCAATTTCTGTGTTTCATCAACACTTTGATAGTCCACAGATTACAGAATACCACCAGACGTGCATCGGAAACTACTACTGGTCTTCCAAAGAATGATCAAAATTTAGACTGTTTGAGACATTACTCCCAAAGAGGAAAGTGCTCATGGTGACTGTTGTATTCAATCCCGATGCAATTTCTGTGTTTCATCAACACTGTGATACTCCACAGATTGCAGAATGCCTCCAGATGTGCATCGGAACCTACTACTGGTTTTCCAGGGAACGATCAAAGCGTAGACTGTTTGAGACATTACTGCCATGGAGGAAAGTGCGCATGGCGACTTTTGTATTGAATCCCGATGCAATTTCTGTGTTTCATCAACACTCTGATAGTCCACAGATTAAAGAATGCCTCCAGATGTGCATCGGAAACTACTACTGGTCTTCCAGGGAACAATCAAAGCGTAGACTGTTTGAGACATTACTTTTATGGAGGAATGTGCGCATGGTGACTGTTGTATTCAATCCAGATACAATTTCTGTGTTCCATCAACACTCAGATACACCACAGATTACAGAATGCCTCCTGATGTGCATTGGAAACTACTACTGGTCTTCCAGGGAACGATCAAAGCGTAAACTCTTTGAGACATTACTCCCATGGAGGAAAGTGCGCATGGTGACTGTTGTATTCAATACCGATGCAATTTCTGTGTTTCATCAACACTCTGATAGTCCACAGATTACAGAATGCCACCAGATGTGCATCGGAAACTACTACTGGTTTTCCAGGGAACAATCAAAACGTAGACTGTTTGAGACATACCTCCCGTGGAAGAAAGTGCGCATGGTGACTGTTGTATTCAATCCCGATGCAATTTCTGTGTTTCATCAACACTCTGATAGTCCACAGTTTACAGAATGCCATCAGATGTGCATCGGAAACTACTACTGGTCTTCCAGGGAACGATCGCGGCGTAGACTGTTTGAGAATTACTCCTATGGAGGAAAGTGCGCATGGTGACTGTTGTATTCAATCCCGATGTAATTTCAGTGTTTAATCAACACTCTGATACTCCGCAGATTACAGAATGCCCCCAGATGTGCATCGGAAAGTACTACTTGTCTTACAGGGAACGATCAAAGCGTAGACTGTTTGAGACATTACTCCAATGGAGGAAAGTGCGCATGGTGATTGTTGTATTCAATTCCGATGCATTTTCTGTCTTTCATCAACACCCTGATAGTCCACAAGTTACAGAATGACTCCAGATGTTCATCGGAACCTACTACTGGTCTTCGTGGGAACGATCAAGACGTAGACTGTTTGAGACATTATTCCCATCGAGGAAAGTGCTCATGGTGACTGTTGTATTCAATCCCGATGCAATTTCTTTATTTCATCAACACTTTGATAGTCCACAGATATCAGAATACCACCAGACGTGCATCGGAAACTACTACTGGTCTTCTAAAGAACGATCAAAGCTTAGACTGTTTGAGACACTACTCCCATGGAGGAAAGTGCGCATGGTGACTGTTGTATTCAATCCCGATGCAATTTCTGTGTTTCATCAACACTATGATACTCCACAGATTGCAGGATGCCTCCAGATGTGCATCGGAAACTACTACTGGTCTTCCAGGGAACGATCAAAGCGTAGACTGTTTAAGACATTACTTCCATGGAGGAAAGTGCGCATGGTGACTGTTGTATTCAATCCCGATGCAATTTCTGTGTTTCATCAAAACTCTGATAGTCCACAGATTACAGAATGCCTCCAGATGTGCATCGGAAACTGCTACTGGTCTTCCAGGGAACGATGAAAGCGTGGACTGTTTGAGACATTACTTTTATGGAGGAATGTGCGCATGGTGATTGTTGTATTAAATCACGATGCAATTTCTGTGTTTCATCAAGACTCTGATAGTCCACAGATAACAGAATGCCTTCAGATGTGCATCGGAAACTACTACTGGTCATCCAGGGAACGATCAAAGCGTAAGCTCTTTGCGACATTACTCCCATGGAGGAAAGTGCGCATGGTGACTGTTGTATTCAATCCCGATGCAATTTCTGTGTTTCATCAAAATTCTGATAGTCCACAGATAACAGAATGCCTCCAGATGTGCATCGGAAACTACTACTGGTCTTCCAGGGAACGATCAAAGCGTAGACTGTTTTAGACATTACTCCCATGGAGGAAAGTGCGCATGGTGACTGTTGTATTCAATCCCGATGCAATTTCTGTGTTTCATCAAAACTCTGATAGTCCACAGATTACAGAATGCCTCCAGATGTGCATCGGAAACTACTACTGGTCTTCCAGGGAACGATGAAAGCGTGGACTGTTTGAGACATTACTTTTATGGAGGAAAGTGCGCATGGTGATTGTTGTATTCAATTCCGATGCATTTTCTGTCTTTCATCAACACTCTGATAGTCCACAAGTTACAGAATAACTCCAGATGTTCATCGGAACCTACTACTAGTCTTCGTGGGAACGATCAAGGCGTAGACTGTTTGAGACATTATTCCCATCGAGGAAAGTGCGCATGGTGACTGTTGTATTCAATCCCGATGGAATTTCTTTATTTCATCAACACTTTGATAGTCCACAGATATCAGAATACCACCAGACGTGCATCGGAAACTACTACTGGTCTTCTAAAGAACGATCAAAGCTTAGACTGTTTGAGACACTACTCCCATGGAGGAAAGTGCGCATGGTGACTGTTCTATTCAATCCCGATGCAATTTCTGTGTTTCATCAACACTATGATACTCCACAGATTGCAGGATGCCTCCAGATGTGCATCGGAAACTACTACTTGTCTTCCAGGGAAAGATCAAAGCGTATACTGTTTGAGACATTACTCCCATGGAGGAAAGTGCGCATGGTGATTGTTGTATTCAATCCCGATGCTACTTCTGTGTTTCATCAACACTCTGATAGTCCACAAATAACTGAATGCCTCCAGATGTGCATCGGAAACTACTACTGGTCTTCCAGGGAACGATCAAAGCGTAAACTCTTTAGGCCATTACTCTAATGGAGGAAAGTGCGCATGGTGACTGTTGTATTCAATCCCGATGCAATTTCTATGTTTCATCAACACTGTGATACTCCACAGATTACAGAATGCCTCTAGATGTGCATCGGAAACTACTACTTGTCTTCCAGGGAAAGATCAAAGCGTATACTGTTTGAGACATTACTCCCATGGAGGAAAGTGCGCATGGTGATTGTTGTATTCAATCCCGATGCAATTTCTGTGTTTCATCAACACTCTGATAGACCACAGATTACAGAATACCTCCAGATGGGCATCGGAAACTACTACTGGTCTTCCAGGGAACGATCAAAACGTAAACTCTTTGAGACATTACTCCCATGGAGGAAATTGCGCATCGTGGCTGTTGTATTCAATCCCGATGCATTTTCTGTCTTTCATCAACACTTTCATAGTCCACAGGTTACAGAATGCCTCCAGATGTGCATCGGAACCTACTACTGGTCTTCCTGGGAACGATCAAAGCGTAGACTGTTTGAGACATTATTCCCATGGAGGAAAATGCGCATGGTGATTGTTGTATTCAATCCCGATGCAATTTCTGTGTTTCCTCAACACTCTGATAGTCCACTGATAACAGAATGCATTTAGATGTGCATCGGAAACTACTACTGGTCATCCAGGGAACGATCAAAGCGTAGACTGTTTGAGACATTACTCCCATGGAGGAAAGTGCGCATGGTGACTGTTGTATTCAATCCAGATGCAATTTCTGTGTTCCATCAACACTCAGATACTCCACAGATTACAGAATGCCTCCAGATGTGCATCAGAAACTACTACTGGTCTTCCAGGGAACGATCAAAGCGTAAACTCTTTGAGACATTACTCCCATGGAGGAAAGTGCGCATGGTGACTGTTGTATTCAATACCGATGCAATTTCTGTGTTTCATCAACACTCTGATAGTCCACAGATTACAGAATGCCACCAGATGTGCATCGGAAACTACTACTGGTCTTCCAGGGAACGATCAAAACGTAGACTGTTTGAGACGTACCTCCCGTGGAAGAAAGCTCGCATGGTGACTGTTGTATTCAATCCCGATGCAATTTCTGTGTTTCATCAACACTATGATACTCCACAGATTGCAGGATGCCTCCAGATGTGCATCGGAAACTACTACTGGTCTTCCAGGGAACGATCAAAGCGTAGACTGTTTAAGACATTACTGCCATGGAGGAAAGTGCGCATGGTGACTGTTGTATTCAATCCCGATGCAATTTCTGTGTTTCATCAAAACTCTGATAGTCCACAGATTACAGAATGCCTCCAGATGTGCATCGGAAACTACTACTGGTCCTCCAGGGAACGATCAAATCGTGGACTGTTTGAGACATTACTTTTATGGAGGAATGTGCGCATGGTGATTGTTGTATTCAATCCCGATGCAATTTCTGTGTTTCATCAACACTCTGATAGTCCACAGATAACAGAATGCCTTCAGATGTGCATCGGAAACTACTACTGGTCATCCAGGGAACGATCAAAGCGTAAGCTCTTTTCGACATTACTCCCTTGGAGGAAAGTGCGCATGGTGACTGTTGTATTCAATCCCGATGCAATTTCTGTGTTTCATCAACATTCTGATAGTCCACAGATAAGAGAATGCCTCCAGATGTGCATCGGAAACTACTACTGGTCTTCCAGGGAACGATCAAAGCGTCGACTGTTTTAGACATTACTCCCATGGGGGAAAGTGCGCATGGTGACTGTTGTATACAATCCAGATGCAATTTCTGTGTTTCATCAACACTCCGATACTCCACAGATTACAGAATGCCTCCAGATGTGCATTTCAAACTACTACTGGTCTTCCAGGGAACGATCAAAGCGTAGATTGTTACAGACATTACACCCATATAGTAAAGTGCGCATGGTGACTGTTGTATTCAATCCCGATGCAATTACTGTGTTTCATCAACACTTTGATAGTCTACACATTACAAAATGCCACCAGATGTGCATCGGAAACTACTACTGGTCTTCCAGGGAACGACCAATCGTAGATTGTTTCAGACATAACTCCCGTGAAGGAAAGTGCGCATGGTGACTGTTGTATTCAATCCCGATGCAATTTCTGTGTTTCATCAACACTCTGATAGTCTACACATTACAGAATGCGACCAGATGTGCATCGGAAACTACTACTGGTCTTCCAGTGAACGATCAAAGCGTAGATGGTTTGAGACATTACTCTCGTGGAGGAAAGTGCGCATGGTGACTGTTGTATTCAATCCCGATGCTATTTCTGTGTTTCATCAACACTCTGATAGTCCACAAATAACAGAATGCCTCCAGATGTGCATCGGAAACTACTACTGGTCTTCCAGGGAACGATCAAAGCGTAAACTCTTTGAGACATTACTCTAATGGAGGAAAGTGCGCATGGTGACTGTTGTATTCAATCCCGATGCAATTTCTGTGTTTCATCAACATTCTAATAGTCCACAGATTACAGAATGCCTCCAGATGTGCATCGGAATCTACTACTGGTCTTCCAATGAACGGATAAAGCGTAGGCTGTTTGAGACATTACTCCCATGGAGGAAAGTGCGCATGGTGACTGTTGTATTCAATCCCAAAGCAAGTTTCTGTGTTACATCAACACTCTGATAGTCCACAGATTACAGAATGCCTCCAGATGTGCATCGGGAACTACTACTGGTCTTCTAGGGAACGATCAAAGCGTAGACAGTTTGAGACATTACTCCCATGGAGGAAATTGGGCATCGTGATTGTTGTATTCAATCCAGATGCATTTTCTGTCTTTCATCAACACTCAGATAGTCCAAAGGTTACAGAATGCTTCCAGATGTGCATCGGAACCTACTGCTGGTCTTCCTGGGAACGATCAAAGCGTATACTGTTTAAGACATTATTCCCAAGGAGGAAAGTGCGCATGGTGACTGTTGTATTCAATCCCGAGGCAATTTCTGTGTTTCATCAACACTTTGATAGTCCACAGATTACAGAATACCACCAGACGTGCATCGGAAACTACTACTGGTCTTCCAAAGAATGATCAAAATTTAGACTGTTTGAGACATTACTCCCAAGGAGGAAAGTGCTCATGGTGACTGTTGTATTCAATCCCGATGCAATTTCTGTGTTTCATCAACACTGTGATACTCCACAGATTGCAGAATGCCTCCAGATGTGCATCGGAACCTACTACTGGTCTTCCAGGGAACGATCAAAGCGTAGACTGTTTGAGACATTACTGCCATGGAGGAAAGTGCGCATGGCGACTTTTGTATTCAATCCCGATGCAATTTCTGTGTTTCATCAACACTCTGATAGTCCACAGATTAAACAATGCCTCCAGATGTGCATCGGAAACTACTACTGGTCTTCCAGGGAACAATCAAAGCGTAGACTGTTTGAGACATTACTTTTATGGAGGAATGTGCGCATGGTGATTGTTGTACTCAATCCCGATGCAATTTCTGTGTTTGATCAACACTCTGATAGTCCACAGATAAGAGAATGCCTCCAGATGTGCATCGGAAAGTAATACTTGTCATCCAGGGAAAGATCAAAACGTAAACTCTTTGAGACATTACTCCCATGGAGGAAAGTGCGCATGGTGACTGTTGTATTCAATCCCGATGCAATTTCTGTCTTTCATCAACATTCTGATATTCCACAGATTACAGAATGCATCCAGATGTGCATAGGAAACTACTACTGGTCTTCCAGGGAACGATCAAAGCGTAGACTGTTAGAGACATTACACCCATGGAGGAAAGTGCGAATGGTGACTGTTGTATTCAATCCCGATGCAATTACTGTGTTTCATCAACACTTTGATAGTCTACACATTACAGAATGCCACCAGATGTACATCGGAAACTACTACTGGTCTTCCAGGGAACGATCAAATCGTAGATTGATTGAGACATGACTCCCGTGGAGGAAAGTGCGCATGGTGACTGTTGTATTCAATCCCGATGCATTTTCTGTGTTTCATCAGCACTCTGATAGTCCACAAATTACAGAATGCCTCCAGATGTTCATCGGAAACTACTACTGGTCTTCCAGGAAACGATCAAAGCGTAGACTGTTTGAGACATTACTTTTATGGAGGAATGTGCGCATGGTGATTGTTGTATTCAATCCCGATGCAATTTCTGTGTTTCATCAACACTCTGATAGTCCACAGATTACAGAATGCCTCCAGATGTGCATCGGTAACTACTACTGGTCTTCCAGGTAATGATCAAACCGTAGACCGTTAGAGACATTACTCCCATGGAGGAGAGTGCGCATGGTGACTGTTGTATTCAATCCCGATACAATTTCTGTGTTTCATCAACACTCTGATAGTCCACAGATTACAGAATGCCACCAGATGTGCATCGGTAACTAATACTGGTCTTCCAGGGAACGATCAAAGCATAGACTGTTTGAGACATTACTTTTATGGAGGAATGTGCGCATGGTGACTGTTGTATTCAATCCCGATGCAATTTCTGTCTTTCATCAACATTCTGATAGTCCACAGATAACAGAATGCCTCCAGATGTGCATCGGAAACTACTACTGGTCTTCCAGGGATCGATCAAAGCGTAGACTGTTTTAGACATTACTCCCATGGAGGAAGGTGCGCATGGTGACTGTTGTATTCAATCCAGATGCAATTTCTGTGTTTCATCAACACTCCGATACTCCACAGATTACAGAATGCCTCCAGATGTGCATCGGAAACTACTACTGGTCTTCCAGGGAACGATCAAAGCGTAGAATGTTAGAGACATTACACCCATGGAGGAAAGTGCACATGGTGACTGTTGTATTCAATCCCGATGCAATTACTGTGTTTCATCAACACTTTGATAGTCTGCACATTACAAAATGCCACCAGATGTGCATCGGAAACTACAACTGGTCTTCCAGGGAACGACCAATCGTAGATTGTTTCAGACATAACTCCCGTGAAGGAAAGTGCGCATGGTGACTGTTGTATTCAATCCCGATGCAATTTCTGTGTTTCATCAACACTCTGATAGTCTACACATTACAGAATGCGACCAGATGGGCATCGGAAACTGCTACTGGTCTTCCAGGGAACGATCAAATCGTACATTGTTTGAGACATAACTCCCGTGAAGGAAAGTGCGCATGGTGACTGTTGTATTCAATCCCGATGCAATTTCTGTGTTTCATCAACACTCTGATAGTCCACAAATTACAGAATGCCTCCAGATGTTCATCGGAAACTACTACTGGTCTTCCAGGAAATGATCAAGGCGTAGACTGTTTGAGATATTACTTTTATGGAGGAATGTGCGCATGTTGACTGTTGTATTCAATCCCGATGCAATTACTGTGTTTCATCAACACACTGATAGTCTACACATTATAGAATGCGACCAGATGTGCATCGGAAACTACTACTGGTCTTCCAGGGAACGATCAAAGCATAGATGGTTTGAGACATTACTCCCGTGGAAGAGAGTGCGTATGGTGACTGGTGTATTCAATCCCGAAGCAATTTCTGTGTTTCATCAACACTCTGATAGTCCACAGATAACAGAATGCCTCCAGATGTGCATCGGAAACTACTACTGGTCTTCCAGGGAACGATCAAATCGTAAACTCTTTGAGACATTACTCACATGGTGGAAAGTGCGCATGGTGACTGTTGTATTCAATCCCGATGCAATTTCTGTGTTTCATCAACACTCTGATAGTCCACAGATTTCAGAATGCCATCAGATGTGCATCGGAAACTACTACTGGTCTTCCAGGGAACGATTAAAGCGTAGACTGTTTGAGAATTACCCCCATGGAGGAAAGTGCGCATGGTGACTGTTGTATTCAATCCCGATGTAATTTCAGTGTTTCATCAACACTCTGATACTCCACAGATTACAGAATGCCTCCAGATGTGCATCGGAAACTACTACTTGTCTTCCAGGGAAAGATCAAAGCGTAGACTGTTTGAGACATTACTCCCATGGAGGAAAGTGCGCATGGTGATTGTTGTATTCAATCGCGATGCAATTTCTGTGTTTCATCAACACTCTGATAGACCACAGATTACAGAATACCTCCAGATGGGCATCGGAAACTACTACTGGTCTTCCAGGGAACGATCAAAACGTAAACTCTTTGAGACATTACTCCCATGGAGGAAATTGCGCATCGTGACTGTTGTATTCAATCCCGATGCATTTTCTGTCTTTCATCAACACTTTCATAGTCCACAGGGTACAGAATGCCACCAGATGTGCATCGGAACCTACTACTGGTCTTCCTGGGAACGATCAAAGCGTAGACTGTTTGAGACATTATTCCCATGGAGGAAAGTGCACATGGTGATTGTTGTATTCAATCCCGATGCAATTTCTGTGTTTCATCAACACTCTGATAGTCCACTGATAACTGAATGCATTCAGATGTGCATCGGAAACTACTACTGGTCATCCAGGGAACGATCAAAGCGTAGACTGTTTGAGACATTACTCCCATGGGGGAAAGTGCGCATGGTGACTGTTGTATTCAATCCAGATGCAATTTCTGAGTTCCATCAACACTCAGATGCTCCACAGATTACAGAATGCCTCCAGATGTGCATCGGAAACTACTACTGGTCTTCCAGGGAACGATCAAAGCGTAAACTCTTTGAGACATTACTCCCATGGAGGAAAGTGCGCATGGTGACTGTTGTATTCAATACCGATGCAATTTCTGTGTTTCATCAACACTCTGATAGTCCACAGATTACAGAATGCCACCAGATGTGCATCGGAAACTACTACTGGTCTTCCAGGGAACGATCAAAACGTAGACTGTTTGAGACATACCTCCCGTGGAAGAAAGTGCGCATGGTGACTGTTGTATTCAATCCCGATGCAATTTCTGTGTTTCATCAACACTCTGATAGTCCACAGTTTACAGAATGCCATCAGATGTACATCGGAAACTACTACTGGTCTTCCAGGGAACGATCGCGGCGTAGACTGTTTGAGAATTACTCCCATGGAGGAAAGTGCGCATGGTGACCGTTGTATTCAATCCCGATGTAATTTCAGTGTTTAATCAACACTCTGATACTCCGCAGATTACAGAATGCCTCCAGATGTGCATCGGAAAGTACTACTTGTCTTCCAGGGAACGATCAAAGCGTAGACTGTTTGAGACATTACTCCCATGGAGGAAAGTGCGCATGGTGATTGTTGTATTCAATTCCGATGCATTTTCTGTCTTTCATCAACACTCTGATAGTCCACAAGTTAAAGAATGACTCCAGATGTGCATCGGAACCTACTACTGGTCTTCGTGGGAACGATCAAGGCGTAGACTGTTTGAGACATTGTTCCCATCGAGGAAAGTGCGCATGTTGACTGTTGTATTTAATCCCGATGCAATTTCTTTGTTTCATCAACACTTTGATAGTCCACAGATATCAGAATACCACCAGACGTGCATCGGAAACTACTACTGGTCTTCTAAAGAACGATCAAAGCTTAGACTCTTTGAGACACTACTCCCATGGAGGAAAGTGCGCATGGTGACTGTTGTATTCAATCCCGATGCAATTTCTGTGTTTCATCAACACTATGATACTCAACAGATTGCAGGATGCCTCCAGATGTGCATCGGAAACTACTACTGGTCTTCCAGGGAACGATCAAAGCGTAGACTGTTTAAGACATTACTGCCATGGAGGAAAGTGCGCATGGTGACTGTAGTATTCAATCCCGATGCAATTTCTGTGTTTCATCAAAACTGTGAGAGTCCACAGATTACAGAATGCCTCCAGATGTGCATCGGAAACTACTACTGGTCTTCCAGGGAACGATCAAAGCGTGGACTGTTTGAGACACTACTTTTATGGAGGAATGTGCGCATGGTGATTGTTGTATTCAATCCCGATGCAATTTCTGTGTTTCATCAAGACTCTGATAGTCCACAGATAACAGAATGCCTTCAGATGTGCATCGGAAACTACTACTGGTCATCCAGGGAACGATCAAAGCGTAAGCTCTTTGCGACATTACTCCCATGGAGGAAAGTGCGCATGGTGACTGTTGTATTCAATCCCGATGCAATTTCTGTGTTTCATCAACACTCCGATACTCCACAGATTACAGAATGCCTCCAGATGTGCATTTCAAACTACTACTGGTCTTCCAGGGATCGATCAAAGCGTAGACAGTTACAGACATTACACCCATGGAGTAAAGTGCGCATGGTGACTGTTGTATTCAATCCCGATGCAATTACTGCGTTTCATCAACACTTTGATAGTCTACACATTACAAAATGCCACCAGATGTGCATCGGAAACTACTACTGGTCTTCCAGGGAACGACCAATCGTAGATTGTTTCAGACATAACTCCCGTGAAGGAAAGTGCGCATGGTGACTGTTGTATTCAATCCCGATGCAATTTCTGTGTTTCATCAACACTCTGATAGTCTACACATTACAGAATGCGACCAGATGTGCATCGGAAACTACTACTTGTCTTCCAGGGAACGATCAAAGCGTTGATGGTTTGAGACATTACTCTCGTGGAGGAAAGTGCGCATGGTGACTGTTGTATTCAATCCCGATGCTATTTCTGTGTTTCATCAATACTCTGATAGTCCACAAATAACAGAATGCCTCCAGATGTGCATCGGAAACTACTACTGGTCTTCCAGGGAACGATCAAAGCGTAAACTCTTTGAGACATTACTCTAATGGAGGAAAGTGCGCATGGTGACTGTTGTATTCAATCCCGATGCAATTTCTGTGTTTCATCAACTTTCTAATAGTCCACAGATTACAGAATGTCTCCAGATGTGCATCGGAATCTACTACTGGTCTTCCAATGAACGGATAAAGCGTAGGCTGTTTGAGACATTACACCCATGGAGGAAAGTGCGCATGGTGACTGTTGTATTCAATCCCGAAGCAAGTTTCTGTGTTACATCAACACTCTGATAGTCCACAGATTACAGAATGCCTCCAGATGTGCATCGGGAACTACTACTGGTCTTCTAGGGAACGATCAAAGCGTAGACAGTTTGAGACATTACTCCCATGGAGGAAATTGCGCATCGTGATTGTTGTATTCAATCCCGAGGCAATTTCTGTGTTTCATCAACACTTTGATAGTCCACAGATTACAGAATACCACCAGACGTGCATCGGAAACTACTACTGGTCTTCCAAAGAATGATCAAAATTTAGACTGTTTGAGACATTACTCCCATGGAGGAAAGTGCTCATGGTGACTGTTGTATTCAATCCCGATGCAATTTCTGTGTTTCATCTACACTCTGATAGTCCACAGATTACAGAATGCCTCCAGATGTGCATCGGTAACTACTACTGGTCTTCCAGATAATGATCAAACCGTAGACGGTTAGAGACATTACTCCCATGGAGGAGAGTGCGCATGGTGACTGTTGTATTCAATCCCGATACAATTTCTGTGTTTCATCAACACTCTGATAGTCCACAGATTACAGAATGCCACCAGATGTGCATCGGTAACTAATACTGGTCTTCCAGGGAACGATCAAAGCATAGACCGTTTGAGACATTACTCCCATGGAGGAAAGTGCGCATGGTGACTGTTGTAATCAATCCCGATGCATTTTCTGTGTTTCATCAACACTTTGATACTCCACAGATTACAGAATGCCTCCAAATGTGCATCGGAAACTACTACTGGTCTTCCTGGGAACCATCAAATCGTAGACTGTTTGAGACATTACTCCCATGGAAGAAAGTGCGCATGGTGACTGTTGTATTCAATCCGGATGCAATTTCCGTGTTTCATCAACACTCTGATAGTCCACAGATTACAGAATGCCTCCAGATGTGCATCGGAAACTACTACTGGTCTTCCAGGGAACGATCAAACCGTAGAGTGTTTGACACATTACTTTCATGAAGGAAAGTGAGCATGGTGACTGTTGTATTCAATCCCGATGCAATTTCTGTGTTTCATCAACACTCTGATAGTCCACAGATAACAGAATGCCTCCAGATGTGCATCGGAAACTACTACTGGTCTTCCAGGGAACGATCAAAGCGTAAACTTTTTGAGACATTACTCCCATGGAGGAAAGTGCGCATGGTGACTGTTGTATTCAATCCCGATGCATTTGATGTGTTTCTTCAACACTCTGATACTCCACAGATTACAGAATGCCTCCAAATGTGCATCGGAAACTACTACTGGTCTTCCTGGGATCAAATCGTAGAGTGTTTGAGACATTACTCCCATGGAGGAAAGTGCGCATGGTGACTGTTGTATTCATTCCCGATGCATTTTCTGTGTTTCATCAACACTCTGATGGTCCACAGATTACAGAATGCCTCCAGATGTGCATCGGAAACTACTACTGGTCTTCCAAGGGACGATCAGAGCGTAAACTCTTTGAGACATTACTCCCATGGAGGAAAGTGCGCATGGTGACTGTTGTATTCAATCCCGATGCATTTTCTGTGTTTCATCAACACTCTGACAGTCCACAGATTACAGAATGCCACGAGGTGTTTATCAGAAACTACTACTGGTCTTCCAGGGAACGATCAAAGCATAGTTGGTTTGAGACATTACTCCCGTGGAGGAAAGTGAGCATGGTGACTGTTGTATTCAATTCCGATGCAATATCTGTGTTTTATCAACACTCTGATAGTCTACACATTACAGAATGCGACCAGATGTGCATCGGAAACTACTACTGGTCTTCCAGGGAACGATCAAAGCATAGATGGTTTGAGACATTACTCCCGTGGAGGAGAGTGCGCATGGTGACTGTTGTATTCAATCCCGATGCAATTTCTGTGTTCCATCAACACTCTGATAGTCCACAGATAACATAATGCCTCCAGATGTGCATCGGAAACTACTACTGGTCTTCCTGGGAACGATCAAATCCTAGACTCTTTGAGACATTACTCCCATGGAAGAAAGTGCGCATGGTGACTGTTGTATTCAATCCGGATGCAATTTCCGTGTTTCATCAACACTCAGATAGTCCACAGATTACAGAATTCCTCCAGATGTGACATCGGAAACTACTACTGGTCTTCCAGGGAACGATCAAAGCGTAGAGTGTTTGAGACATTACTTTAATGAATGAAAGTGAGCATGGTGACTGTTGTATTCAATCCCGATGCAATTTCTGTGTTTCATCAACACTCTGATAGTCCACAGATAACAGAATGCCTCCAGATGTGCATCGGAAACTACTACTGGTCTTCCAGGGAACTATCAAAGCGTAAACTCTTTGAGACATTACTCCCATGGAGGAAAGTGCGCATGGTGACTGTTGTATTCAATCCCGATGCAATTTCTGTGTTTCATCAACATTCTGATAGTCCACAGATTACAGAATGCCTCCAGAAGTGCATCGGAAACTACTACTGGTCTTCCAGGGAACGATCAAAGCGTACACTGTTAGAGAAATTACACCCATGGAGGAAAGTGCGAATGGTGACTGTTGTATTCAATCCCGATGCAATTACTGTGTTTCATCAACACTTCGATGGTCTACACATTACAGAATGCCACCAGATGTGCATCGGAAACTACTACTGGTCTTCCTGGGAACGATCAAATCGTAGATTGTTTGAGACATAACTGCCGTGTAGGAAAGTGCGCATGGTGACTGTTGTAATGAATCCCGATTCATTTTCTGTGTTTCATCAGCACTCTGATAGTCCACAAATTACAGAATGCCTGAAGATGTTCATCGGAAACTACTACCGGTCTTCCTGGAAACGATCAAAGCGTAGACTGTTTGAGACATTACTTTTATGGAGGAATGTGCGCATGGTGACTGTTGTATTCAATCCCGATGCAATTTCTGTGTTTCATCAACACTCTGATAGTCCACAGATTACAGAATGCCTCCAGATGTGCATCGGTAACTACTATTGGTCTTCCAGGTTATGATCAGAGCGTAGACGGTTAGACACATTACTCCCATGGAGGAAAGTGCGCATGGTGACTGTTGTATTCAATCCCGATACAATTTCTGTGTTTCATCAACACTCTGATAGTCCACAGATTACAGAATGCCTCCAGATGTGCATCGGTAACTACTACTGGTCTTCCAGGGAACGATCAAAGCATAGACTGTTTGAGACATTACTCCCATGGAGGAAAGTGCGCATGGTGACTGTTGTAATCAATCCCGATGCAATTTCTTTGTTTCATCAACACTCTGATACTCCACAGATTACAGAATGCCTCCAAATGTGCATCGGAAACTACTGCTGGTCTTCCTGGGAACGATCAAATCGTAGACTGTTAGAGACATTACTCCCATGGAGGAAAGTGCGCATGGTGACTGTTGTAATCAATCCCGATGCAATATCTGGGTTTTATCAACACTCTGATAGTCCACAGATTACAGAATGCCTCCAGATGTGCATCGGAAACTACTACTGGTCTTCCAGGGAACGATCAAAGCGTAGACTGTTTAAGACATTACTGCCATGGAGGAAAGTGAGCATGGTGACTGTTGTATTCAATCCCGATGCAATTTCTGTGTTTCATCAACAATCTGATAGTCCACAGATAACAGAATGCCTCCAGATGTGCATCGGAAATTACTACTGGTCTTCCAGGGATCGATCAAAGCCTAAACTCTTCGAGACATTTCTCCCATGGAGGAAACTGCGCATGGTGACTGTTGTATTCAATCCCGATGCAATTTCTGTGTTTCATCAACATTCTGATAGTCCACAGATTAGAGAATGCCTCCAGATGTGCATCGGAAACTACTACTGGTCTTCCAAGGGACGATTAAAGCGTAAATTCTTTGAGACATTACTCCCATGGAGGAAAGTGCGCATGGTGACTGTTGTATTCAATCCCGATGCATTTTCTGTGTTTCATCAACACTCTGACAGTCCACAGATTACAGAATGCCACGAGGTGTTTATCGGAAACTACTACTGGTCTACAAGGGAACGATCAAAGCGTAGACTGTTTCAGACATTACTAACATGGAGGATAGTGCGGATGGTGACTGTTGTATTCAATCCCAATGCAATTTCTGTGTTTCATCAACACTCTGATAGTCCACAGATTACAGAATGCCACCAGATGTGCATCGGAAACTACTACTGGTCTTCCAAGGGACGATCAAAGCGTAGACTGTTTGAGACATAACTCGCGTGGAGGAAAGTGCGCGTGGTGACTGTTGTATTCAATCCCGATGCAATTTCTGTGTTTCATCAACATTCTAATAGTACACAGATTACAGAATGCCTCCAGATGTTCATCGGAAACTACTACTGGTCTTCCAGGGAACGGATAAAGTGTAGATTGTTTGAGACATTACTCCCATGGAGGAAAGTGCGCATGGTGACTGTTGTATTCAATCCCGATGCAATTTCTGTGTTTCATCAACACTCTGATAGTCTACACATTACAGAATGCGACCAGATGTGCATCGGAAACTACTACTGGTCTTCCAGGGAACGATCAAAGCATAGATGGTTTGAGACATTACTCCCGTGGAGCAGAGTGCGCATGGTGACTGTTGTATTCAATCCCGATGCAATTTCTGTGTTTCATCAACATTCTGCTAGACCACAGATTACAGAATGCCTCCAGAAGTGCATCGGAAACTACTACTTGTCTTCCAGGGAACGATCAAAGCGTAGACTGTTTGAGACATTACTTTTATGGCGGAATGTGCGCATGGTGATTGTTGTATTCAATCCCGATGCAATTTCTGTGTTTCATCAACACTCTGATAGTCCACAGACAACAGAATGCCTCCAGATGTGCATCGGAAACTACTACTTGTCATCCAGGGAAAGATCAAAACGTAAACTCTTTGAGACATTACTCCCATGGAGGAAATTGCGCATGGTGACTGTTGTATTCAATGACTATGCAATTTCTGTCTTTCATCAACATTCTGATGGTCCACAGATTACAGAATGCCTAAAGATGTGCATCGGAAACTACTACTGGTCTTCCAGTTAACGATCAAAGCGTAGACTGTTAGAGAAATTACACCCATGGAGGAAAGTGCGAATGGTGACTGTTTTATTCAATCCCGATGCAATTACTGTGTTTCATCAACACTTTGTTGGTCTTCACATTACAGAATGCCACCAGATGTGCATCGGAAACTACTACCAGTCTTCCAGGAAACGATCAAAGCGTAGACTGATTGAGACATTACTTTTATGGAGGAATGTGCGCATGGTGACTGTTGTATTCAATCCCGATGAAATTTCTGTGTTTCATCAACACTCTGATAGTCCACAGATTACAGAATGCCTCCAGATGTGCATCGGTAACTACTACTGGTCTTCCAGGGAATGATCAATGCATAGACTGTTTGAGACATTACTCCCATGGAGGAAAGTGCGCATGGTGACTGTTGTAATCAATCCCGATGCAATTTCTGTGTTTCATCAACACTCTGATACTCCACAGATTACAGAATGCCTCCAAATGTTCATCGGAAACTACTACTGGTCTTCCTGGGAACGATCAAATCGTAGACTGTTTGAGACATTACTCCCATGGAGGAAAGTGCGCATGGTGACTGTTGTAATCAATCCCGATGCAATTTCTGTGTTTCATCAACACTCTGATAGTCCACAGATTACAGAACGCCTCCAGTTGTGCATCGGAAAGTACTATTGGTCTTCCAGGGAACGATCAAAGCGTAGAGTGTTTGAGACATTACTTTCATGAAGGAAAGTGAGCATGGTGACTGTTGAATTCAATTCCGATGCAATTTCTGTGTTTCATCAACACTCTGATAGTCCACAGATAACAGAATGCCTCCAGATGTGCATCGGAAACTACTACTGGTCTTCCAGGGAACGATCAAAGCGTAAACTCTTTGAGACATTACTCCCACGGAGGAAAGTGCGCATGGTGACTGTTGTATTCAATCCCGATGCAATTTCTGTGTTTCATCAACATTCTGATAGTCCACAGATTACAGAATGCCTCCAGATGTGCATCGGAAACTACTACTGGTCTTCCAGGGAACGGATAAAGCGTAGACTGTTTGAGACATTACTCCCATGGAGGAAAGTGCGCATGGTGACTGTTGTATTCAATCCCGATGCATTTTCTGTGTTTCATCAACACTCTGATGGTCCACAGACTACAGAATGCCTCCAGATGTGCATCGGAAACTACTACTGGTCTTCCAAAGGACGATCAAAGCGTAAACTCTTTGAGACATTACTCCCATGGAGGAAAGTGCGCATGGTGACTGTTGTATTCAATCCCGATGCATTTTCTGTGTTTCATCAACACTCTGACTGTCCACAGATTACAGAATGCCACGAGGTGTTTATCGGAAACTACTACTGGTCTTCCAGGGAACGATCAAAGCGTAAACTCTTTTAGACATTACTCCCATGGAGGAAAGTGCGCGTGGTGACTGTTGTATTCAATCCCGATGCAATTTCTGTGTTTCATCAACATTCTAATAGTCCACAGATTACAGAATGCGACCAGATGTGCATCGGAAACTACTACTGGTCTTCCAGGGAACGGATAAAGCGTAGACTGTTTGAGACATTACTCCCATGGAGGAAAGTGCGCATGGTGACTGTTGTATTCAATCCCGATGCAATTTCTGTGTTTCATCAACACTCTGATAGTCTACACATTACAGAATGCGACCAGATGTGCATCGGAAACTACTACTGGTCTTCCAGGGAACGATCAAAGCATAGATGGTTTGAGACATTACTCCCGTGGAGGAGAGTGCGCATGGTGACTGTTGTATTCAATCCCGATGCAATTTCTGTGTTTCATCAACACTCTGATAGTCCACAGATAACAGAATGCCTCCAGATGTGCATCGGAAACTACTACTGGTCTTCCTGGGAACGATCAAATCGTATACTGTTTGAGACATTACCCCCATGGAAGAAAGTGCGCATGGTGACTGTTGTATTCAATCCGGATGCAATTTCCGTGTTTCATCAACACTCTGATAGACCACAGATTACAGAATTCCTCCAGATGTGCATCGGAAACTACTAATGGTCTTCCAAGGAACGATCAGAGCGTAGAGTGTTTGAGACATTACTTTCATGAAGGAAAGTGCGCATGGTGACTGTTGTATTCAGTCCCGATGCAATTTCTGTGTTTCATCAACACTCTGATACTCCACAGATTACAGAATGCCTCCAAATGTGCATCGGAAACTACTACTGGTCTTCCTGGGAACGATCAAATCGTAGACTGTTTGAGACATTACTCCCATGGAGGAAAGTGCGCATGGTGACTCTTGTAATCAATCCCGATGCAATTTCTGTGTTTCATCAACACTCTGATAGTCCACAGATTACATAACGCCTCCAGTTGTGCATCGGAAACTACTATTGGTCTTCCAGGGAACGATCAAAGCGTAGAGTGTTTGAGACATTACTTTCATGACGGAAAGTGAGCATGGTGACTGTTGTATTCAATTCCGATGCAATTTCTGTGTTTCATCAACACTCTGATAGTCCACAGATAACAGAATGCCTCCAGATGAGCATCGGAAACTACTACTGGTCTTCTAGGGAACGATCAAAGCGTAAACTCTTCGAGACATTTCTCCCATGGAGGAAAGTGCGCATGGTGACTGTTGTATTCTATTCCAATGCAATTTCTGTGTTTCATCAACATTCTGATAGTCCACAGATTACAGAATGCCTCCAGATGTGCATCGGAAACTACTACTGGTCTTCCAGGGAACGGATAAAGCGTAGAATGTTTGAGACATTACTGCCATGGAGGAAAGTACGCATGGTGACTGTTGTATTCAATCCCGATGCAATTTCTGTGTTTCATCAACACTCTGATGGTCCACAGATTACAGAATGCCTCCAGATGTGAATCGGGAACTACTATTGGTCATCCAGGGAACGATAAAATCGTAGACTGTTTGAGACATTACCTAATTTAAGAAAGTGCGCATGGTGACTGTTGTATTCAATCCGGATGCAATTTCTGTGTTTCATCAACACTCTGATAGTCCACAGATTACAGAATGCCTCCAGATGTGCATCGGAAACTACTACTGGTCTTCCAGGGAACGATCAAAGCGTAGAGTGTTTGAGACATTACTTTCATGAAGGAAAGTGAGCATGGTGACTGTTGAATTCAATCCCGATGCAATTTCTGTGTTTCATCAACACTCTGATAGTCCACAGATATCAGAATGCCTCCAGATGTGCATCGGAAACTACTACTGGTCTTCCAGGGAACGATCAAAGCGTAAACTCTTTGAGACATTACTCCCACGGAGGAAAGTGCGCATGGTGACTGTTGTATTCAATCCCGATGCAATTTCTGTGTTTCATCAACATTCTGATAGTCCACAGATTACAGAATGCCTCCAGATATGCATCGGAAACTACTACTGGTCTTCCAGGGAACGGATAAAGCGTGGACTGTTTGAGACATTACTCCCCTGGAGGAAAGTGCGCATGGTGACTGTTGTATTCAATCCCGATGCATTTTCTGTGTTTCATCAACACTCTGATGGTCCACAGATTACAGAATGCCTCCAGATGTGCATCGGAAACTACTACTGGTCTTCCAAAGGACGATCAAAGCGTAAACTCTTTGAGACATTACTCCCATGGAGGAAAGTGCGCATGGTGACTGTTGTATTCAATCCCGATGCAATTTCTGTGTTTCATCAACACTCTGACAGTCTACACATTACAGAATGCGACCAGATGTGCATCGGAAACTACTACTGGTCTTCCAGGGAACGATCAAAGCATAGATGGTTTGAGACATTACCCCCGTGGAGGAGAGTGCGCATGGTGACTGTTGTATTCAATCCCGATGCAATTTCTGTGTTTCATCAACACTCTGATAGTCCACAGATAACAGAATGCCTCCAGATGTGCATCGGAAACTACTACTGGTCTTCCTGGGAACGATCAAATCGTATACTGTTTGAGACATTACCCCCATGGAAGAAAGTGCGCATGGTGACTGTTGTATTCAATCCGGATGCAATTTCCGTGTTTCATCAACACTCTGATAGACCACAGATTACAGAATTCCTCCAGATGTGCATCGGAAACTACTAATGGTCTTCCAAGGAACGATCAGAGCGTAGAGTGTTTGAGACATTACTTTCATGAAGGAAAGTGCGCATGGTGACTGTTGTATTCAGTCCCGATGCAATTTCTGTGTTTCATCAACACTCTGATACTCCACAGATTACAGAATGCCTCCAAATGTGCATCGGAAACTACTACTGGTCTTCCTGGGAACGATCAAATCGTAGACTGTTTGAGACATTACTCCCATGGAGGAAAGTGCGCATGGTGACTGTTGTAATCAATCCCGATGCAATTTCTGTGTTTCATCAACACTCTGATAGTCCACAGATTACAGAACGCCTCCAGTTGTGCATCGGAAACTACTATTGGTCTTCCAGGGAACGATCAAAGCGTAGAGTGTTTGAGACATTACTTTCATGAAGGAAAGTGAGCATGGTGACTGTTGTATTCAATTCCGATGCAATTTCTGTGTTTCATCAACACTCTGATAGTCCACAGATAACAGAATGCCTCCAGATGAGCATCGGAAACTACTACTGGTCTTCCAGGGAACGATCAAAGCGTAAACTCTTCGAGACATTTCTCCCATGGAGGAAAGTGCGCATGGTGACTGTTGTATTCAATTCCAATGCAAGTTCTGTGTTTCATCAACATTGTGATAGTCCACAGATTACAGAATGCCTCCAGATGTGCGTCGGAAACTACTACTGGTCTTCCAGGGAACGGATAAAGCGTAGACTGTTTGAGACATTACTGCCATGGAGGAAAGTACGCATGGTGACTGTTGTATTCAATCCCGATGCATTTTCTGTGTTTCATCAACACTCTGATATCCACAGATTACGGAATGCCTCCAGATGTGAATCGGGAACTACTACTGGTCATCCAGGGAACGATAAAATCGTAGACTGTTTGAGACATTACTCCCATTTAAGAAAGTGCGCATGGTGACTGTTGTATTCAATCCGGATGCAATTTCTGTGTTTCATCAACACTCTGATAGTCCACAGATTACAGAATGCCTCCAGATGTGCATCGGAAACTACTACTGGTCTTCCAGGGAACGATCAAAGCGTAGAGTGTTTGAGACATTACTTTCATGAAGGAAAGTGAGCATGGTGACTGTTGAATTCAATCCCGATGCAATTTCTGTGTTTCATCAACACTCTGATAGTCCACAGATAACAGAATGCCTCCAGATGTGCATCGGAAACTACTACTGGTCTTCCAGGGAACGATCAAAGCGTAAACTCTTTGAGACATTACTCCCACGGAGGAAAGTGCGCATGGTGATTGTTGTATTCAATCCCGATGCAATTTCTGTGTTTCATCAACATTCTGATAGTCCACAGATTACAGAATGCCTCCAGATGTGCATCGGAAACTACTACTGGTCTTCCAGGGAACGGATAAAGCGTGGAATGTTTGAGACATTACTCCCATGGAGGAAAGTGCGCATGGTGACTGTTATATTCAATCCCGATGCATTTTCTGTGTTTCATCAACACTCTGATGGTCCACAGATTACAGAATGCCTCCAGATGTGCATCGGAAACTACTACTGGTCTTCCAAAGGACGATCAAAGCGTAAACTCTTTGAGACATTACTCCCATGGAGGAAAGTGCGCATGGTGACTGTTGTATTCAATCCCGATGCATTTTCTGTGTTTCATCAACACTCTGACTGTCCACAGATTACAGAATGCCACGAGGTGTTTATCGGAAACTACTACTGCTCTTCCAGGGAACGATCAAAGCGTAAACTCTTTTAGACATTACTCCCATGGAGGAAAGTGCGCGTGGTGACTGTTGTATTCAATCCCGATGCAATTTCTGTGTTTCATCAACATTCTAATAGTCCACAGATTACAGAATGCGACCAGATGTGCATCGGAAACTACTACTGGTCTTCCAGGGAACGGATAAAGCGTAGACTGTTTGAGACATTACTCCCATGGAGGAAAGTGCGCATGGTGACTGTTGTATTCAATCCCGATGCAATTTCTGTGTTTCATCAACACTCTGACAGTCTACACATTACAGAATGCGACCAGATGTGCATCGGAAACTACTACTGGTCTTCCAGGGAACGATCAAAGCATAGATGGTTTGAGACATTACCCCCGTGGAGGAGAGTGCGCATGGTGACTGTTGTATTCAATCCCGATGCAATTTCTGTGTTTCATCAACACTCTGATAGTCCACAGATAACAGAATGCCTCCAGATGTGCATCGGAAACTACTACTGGTCTTCCTGGGAACGATCAAATCGTATACTGTTTGAGACATTACCCCCATGGAAGAAAGTGCGCATGGTGACTGTTGTATTCAATCCGGATGCAATTTCCGTGTTTCATCAACACTCTGATAGACCACAGATTACAGAATTCCTCCAGATGTGCATCGGAAACTACTAATGGTCTTCCAAGGAACGATCAGAGCGTAGAGTGTTTGAGACATTACTTTCATGAAGGAAAGTGCGCATGGTGACTGTTGTATTCAGTCCCGATGCAATTTCTGTGTTTCATCAACACTCTGATACTCCACAGATTACAGAATGCCTCCAAATGTGCATCGGAAACTACTACTGGTCTTCCTGGGAACGATCAAATCGTAGACTGTTTGAGACATTACTCCCATGGAGGAAAGTGCGCATGGTGACTGTTGTAATCAATCCCGATGCAATTTCTGTGTTTCATCAACACTCTGATAGTCCACAGATTACAGAACGCCTCCAGTTGTGCATCGGAAACTACTATTGGTCTTCCAGGGAACGATCAAAGCGTAGAGTGTTTGAGACATTACTTTCATGAAGGAAAGTGAGCATGGTGACTGTTGTATTCAATTCCGATGCAATTTCTGTGTTTCATCAACACTCTGATAGTCCACAGATAACAGAATGCCTCCAGATGAGCATCGGAAACTACTACTGGTCTTCCAGGGAACGATCAAAGCGTAAACTCTTCGAGACATTTCTCCCATGGAGGAAAGTGCGCATGGTGACTGTTGTATTCAATTCCAATGCAAGTTCTGTGTTTCATCAACATTGTGATAGTCCACAGATTACAGAATGCCTCCAGATGTGCGTCGGAAACTACTACTGGTCTTCCAGGGAACGGATAAAGCGTAGACTGTTTGAGACATTACTGCCATGGAGGAAAGTACGCATGGTGACTGTTGTATTCAATCCCGATGCATTTTCTGTGTTTCATCAACACTCTGATATCCACAGATTACGGAATGCCTCCAGATGTGAATCGGGAACTACTACTGGTCATCCAGGGAACGATAAAATCGTAGACTGTTTGAGACATTACTCCCATTTAAGAAAGTGCGCATGGTGACTGTTGTATTCAATCCGGATGCAATTTCTGTGTTTCATCAACACTCTGATAGTCCACAGATTACAGAATGCCTCCAGATGTGCATCGGAAACTACTACTGGTCTTCCAGGGAACGATCAAAGCGTAGAGTGTTTGAGACATTACTTTCATGAAGGAAAGTGAGCATGGTGACTGTTGAATTCAATCCCGATGCAATTTCTGTGTTTCATCAACACTCTGATAGTCCACAGATAACAGAATGCCTCCAGATGTGCATCGGAAACTACTACTGGTCTTCCAGGGAACGATCAAAGCGTAAACTCTTTGAGACATTACTCCCACGGAGGAAAGTGCGCATGGTGATTGTTGTATTCAATCCCGATGCAATTTCTGTGTTTCATCAACATTCTGATAGTCCACAGATTACAGAATGCCTCCAGATGTGCATCGGAAACTACTACTGGTCTTCCAGGGAACGGATAAAGCGTGGAATGTTTGAGACATTACTCCCATGGAGGAAAGTGCGCATGGTGACTGTTATATTCAATCCCGATGCATTTTCTGTGTTTCATCAACACTCTGATGGTCCACAGATTACAGAATGCCTCCAGATGTGCATCGGAAACTACTACTGGTCTTCCAAAGGACGATCAAAGCGTAAACTCTTTGAGACATTACTCCCATGGAGGAAAGTGCGCATGGTGACTGTTGTATTCAATCCCGATGCATTTTCTGTGTTTCATCAACACTCTGACTGTCCACAGATTACAGAATGCCACGAGGTGTTTATCGGAAACTACTACTGGTCTTCCAGGGAACGATCAAAGCGTAAACTCTTTTAGACATTACTCCCATGGAGGAAAGTGCGCGTGGTGACTGTTGTATTCAATCCCGATGCAATTTCTGTGTTTCAACAACATTCTAATAGTCCACAGATTACAGAATGCGACCAGATGTGCATCGGAAACTACTACTGGTCTTCCAGGGAACGGATAAAGCGTAGACTGTTTGAGACATTACTCCCATGGAGGAAAGTGCGCATGGTGACTGTTGTATTCAATCCCGATGCAATTTCTGTGTTTCATCAACACTCTGATAGTCTACACATTACAGAGTGCGACCAGATGTGCATCGGAAACTACTACTGGTCTTCCAGGGAACGATCAAAGCATAGATGGTTTGAGACATTACTCCCGTGGAGGAGAGTGCGCATGGTGACTGTTGTATTCAATCCCGATGCAATTTCTGTGTTTCATCAACACTCTGATAGTCCACAGATAACAGAATGCCTCCAGATGTGCATCGGAAACTACTACTGGTCTTCCTGGGAACGATCAAATCGTATACTGTTTGAGACATTACCCCCATGGAAGAAAGTGCGCATGGTGACTGTTGTATTCAATCCGGATGCAATTTCCGTGTTTCATCAACACTCTGATAGACCACAGATTACAGAATTCCTCCAGATGTGCATCGGAAACTACTAATGGTCTTCCAAGGAACGATCAGAGCGTAGAGTGTTTGAGACATTACTTTCATGAAGGAAAGTGCGCATGGTGACTGTTGTATTCAGTCCCGATGCAATTTCTGTGTTTCATCAACACTCTGATAGTCAACAGATAACAGAATGCCTCCAGATGTGCATCGGAAACTACTACTGGTCTTCCAGGGAACGATCAAAGCGTAAACTCTTTGAGACATTACTCCCACGGAGGAAAGTGCGCATGGTGACTGTTGTATTCAATCCCGATGCAATTTCTGTGTTTCATCAACATTCTGATAGTCCACAGATTACAGAATGCCTCCAGATGTGCATCGGAAACTACTACTGGTCTTCCAGGGAACGATCAAAGCGTAGAGTGTTTGAGACATTACTTTCATGAAGGAAAGTGAGCATGGTGACTGTTGTATTCAATCCCGATGCATTTTCTGTGTTTCATCAGCACTCTGATAGTCCACAGATATCAGAATGCCTCCAGATGTGCATCGGAAACTACTACTGGTCTTCCAGGGAACGATCAAAGCGTAAACTCTTTGAGACATTACTCCCACGGAGGAAAGTGCGCATGGTGACTGTTGTATTCAATCCCGATGCAATTTCTGTGTTTCATCAACATTCTGATAGTCCACAGATTACAGAATGCCTCCAGATATGCATCGGAAACTACTACTGGTCTTCCAGGGAACGGATAAAGCGTGGACTGTTTGAGACATTACTCCCCTGGAGGAAAGTGCGCATGGTGACTGTTGTATTCAATCCCGATGCATTTTCTGTGTTTCATCAACACTCTGATGGTCCACAGATTACAGAATGCCTCCAGATGTGCATCGGAAACTACTACTGGTCTTCCAAAGGACGATCAAAGCGTAAACTCTTTGAGACATTACTCCCATGGAGGAAAGTGCGCATGGTGACTGTTGTATTCAATCCCGATGCATTTTCTGTGTTTCATCAACACTCTGACTGTCCACAGATTACAGAATGCCACGAGGTGTTTATCGGAAACTACTACTGCTCTTCCAGGGAACGATCAAAGCGTAAACTCTTTTAGACATTACTCCCATGGAGGAAAGTGCGCGTGGTGACTGTTGTATTCAATCCCGATGCAATTTCTGTGTTTCATCAACATTCTAATAGTCCACAGATTACAGAATGCGACCAGATGTGCATCGGAAACTACTACTGGTCTTCCAGGGAACGGATAAAGCGTAGACTGTTTGAGACATTACTCCCATGGAGGAAAGTGCGCATGGTGACTGTTGTATTCAGTCCCGATGCAATTTCTGTGTTTCATCAACACTCTGATACTCCACAGATTACAGAATGCCTCCAAATGTGCATCGGAAACTACTACTGGTCTTCCTGGGAACGATCAAATCGTAGACTGTTTGAGACATTACTCCCATGGAGGAAAGTGCGCATGGTGACTGTTGTAATCAATCCCGATGCAATTTCTGTGTTTCATCAACACTCTGATAGTCCACAGATTACAGAACGCCTCCAGTTGTGCATCGGAAACTACTATTGGTCTTCCAGGGAACGATCAAAGCGTAGAGTGTTTGAGACATTACTTTCATGAAGGAAAGTGAGCATGGTGACTGTTGTATTCAATTCCGATGCAATTTCTGTGTTTCATCAACACTCTGATAGTCCACAGATAACAGAATGCCTCCAGATGAGCATCGGAAACTACTACTGGTCTTCCAGGGAACGATCAAAGCGTAAACTCTTCGAGACATTTCTCCCATGGAGGAAAGTGCGCATGGTGACTGTTGTATTCAATTCCAATGCAATTTCTGTGTTTCATCAACATTGTGATAGTCCACAGATTACAGAATGCCTCCAGATGTGCATCGGAAACTACTACTGGTCTTCCACGGAACGATCAAAGCGTAAACTCTTTGAGACATTACTCCCACGGAGGAAAGTGCGCATGGTGATTGTTGTATTCAATCCCGATGCAATTTCTGTGTTTCATCAACATTCTGATAGTCCACAGATTACAGAATGCCTCCAGATGTGCATCGGAAACTACTACTGGTCTTCCAGGGAACGGATAAAGCGTGGAATGTTTGAGACATTACTCCCATGGAGGAAAGTGCGCATGGTGACTGTTATATTCAATCCCGATGCATTTTCTGTGTTTCATCAACACTCTGATGGTCCACAGATTACAGAATGCCTCCAGATGTGCATCGGAAACTACTACTGGTCTTCCAAAGGACGATCAAAGCGTAAACTCTTTGAGACATTACTCCCATGGAGGAAAGTGCGCATGGTGACTGTTGTATTCAATCCCGATGCATTTTCTGTGTTTCATCAACACTCTGACTGTCCACAGATTACAGAATGCCACGAGGTGTTTATCGGAAACTACTACTGGTCTTCCAGGGAACGATCAAAGCGTAAACTCTTTTAGACATTACTCCCATGGAGGAAAGTGCGCGTGGTGACTGTTGTATTCAATCCCGATGCAATTTCTGTGTTTCAACAACATTCTAATAGTCCACAGATTACAGAATGCGACCAGATGTGCATCGGAAACTACTACTGGTCTTCCAGGGAACGGATAAAGCGTAGACTGTTTGAGACATTACTCCCATGGAGGAAAGTGCGCATGGTGACTGTTGTATTCAATCCCGATGCAATTTCTGTGTTTCATCAACACTCTGATAGTCTACACATTACAGAGTGCGACCAGATGTGCATCGGAAACTACTACTGGTCTTCCAGGGAACGATCAAAGCATAGATGGTTTGAGACATTACTCTCGTGGAGGAGAGTGCGCATGGTGACTGTTGTATTCAATCCCGATGCAATTTCTGTGTTTCATCAACTCTCTGATAGTCCACAGATAACAGAATGCCTCCAGATGTGCATCGGAAACTACTACTGGTCTTCCTGGGAACGATCAAATCGTATACTGTTTGAGACATTACCCCCATGGAAGAAAGTGCGCATGGTGACTGTTGTATTCAATCCGGATGCAATTTCCGTGTTTCATCAACACTCTGATAGACCACAGATTACAGAATTCCTCCAGATGTGCATCGGAAACTACTAATGGTCTTCCAAGGAACGATCAGAGCGTAGAGTGTTTGAGACATTACTTTCATGAAGGAAAGTGCGCATGGTGACTGTTGTATTCAGTCCCGATGCAATTTCTGTGTTTCATCAACACTCTGATAGTCAACAGATAACAGAATGCCTCCAGATGTGCATCGGAAACTACTACTGGTCTTCCAGGGAACGATCAAAGCGTAAACTCTTTGAGACATTACTCCCACGGAGGAAAGTGCGCATGGTGACTGTTGTATTCAATCCCGATGCAATTTCTGTGTTTCATCAACATTCTGATAGTCCACAGATTACAGAATGCCTCCAGATATGCATCGGAAACTACTACTGGTCTTCCACGGAACGGATAAAGCGTAGACTGTTTGAGACATTACTCCCATGGAGGAAAGTGTGAATGGTGACTGTTGTATTCAATCCCGATGCATTTTCTGTGTTTCATCAGCACTCTGATAGTCCACAAATTACAGAATGCCTCCAGATGTTCATCGGAAACTACTACCGGTCTTCCAGGAAACGAACAATGCGTAGACTGTTTGAGACATTACTTTTATGGAGGAATGTGCGCATGGTGACTGTTGTATTCAATCCAGATGCAATTTCCGTGTTTCATCAACACTCTGATGGTCCACAGATTACAGAATGGCTCCAGATGTGCATCGGTAACTACTACTGGTCTTCCAGGTTATGATCAAAGCGTAGGCGGTTAGAGACATTACTCCCATGGAGGAAAGTGCGCATGGTGACTGTTTTATTCAATCCCGATACAATATCTGTGTTTCATCAACACTCTGATAGTCCACAGATTACAGAATGCCTCCAGATGTGAATCGGAAACTACTACTGGTCATCCAGGGAACGATCAAATCGTAGACTGTTTGAGACATTACTCCCATTTAAGAAAGTGCACATGGTGACTGTTGTATTCAATCCGGATGCAATTTCCGTGTTTCATCAACACTCTGATAGTCCACAGATTACAGAATGCCTCCAGATGTGCATCGGAAACTACTACTGGTCTTCCAGGGAACGATCAAAGCGTAGAGTGTTTGAGACATTACTTTCATGAAGGAAAGTGAGCATGGTGACTGTTGAATTCAATCCCGATGCAATTTCTGTGTTTCATCAACACTCTGATAGTCCACAGATAACAGAATGCCTCCAGATGTGCATCGGAAACTACTACTGGTCTTCCAGGGAACGATCAAAGCGTAAACTCTTTGAGACATTACTCCCATGGAGGAAAGTGCGCATGGTGACTGTTGTATTCAATCCCGATGCAATTTCTGTGTTTCATCAACATTCTGATAGTCCACAGATTACAGAATGCCTCCAGATGTGCATGGGAAACTACTACTGGTCTTCCAGGGAACGGATAAAGCGTAGACTGTTTGAGACATTACTCCCATGGAGGAAAGTGCGCATGGTGACTGTTGTATTCAATCCCGATGCATTTTCTGTGTTTCATCAACACTCTGATGGTCCACAGATTACAGAATGCCTCCAGATGTGCATCGGAAACTACTACTGGTCTTCCAAGGGACGATCAAAGCGTAAACTCTTTGAGACATTACTCCCATGGAGGAAAGTGCGCATCGAGACTGTTGTATTCAATCCCGATGCATTTTCTGTGATTCATCAACACTCTGATGGTCCACAGATTACAGAATGCCTCCAGATGTGAATCGGACACTACTACTGGTCTTCCAAGGGACGATTAAAGCGTTACCTCTTTGAGACATTACTCCCATGGAGAAAAGTGCGCATGGTGACTGTTGTATTCAATCCCGATGCATTTTCTGTGTTTCATCAACACTCTGACAGTCCACAGATTACAGAATGCCACGAGGTGTTTATCGGAAACTACTACTGGTCTTCCAGGGAACGATGAAAGCGTAGACTGTTTCAGACATTACTCCCATGGAAGAAAGTACGGATGGTGACTGTTGTAATCAAGCCCGATGCAATTTCTGTGTTTCATCAACACTCTGATACTCCAAAGATTACAGAATGCCTCCAAATGTGCATCGGAAACTACTACTGGTCTTCCTGGGAACGATCAAATCGTAGACTGTTTGAGACATTACTCCCATGGAAGAGAGTGCGCATGGTGTCTGTTGTATTCAATCCGGATGCAATTTCCGTGTTTCATCAACACTCTGATAGTCCACAGATTACAGAATGCCTCCAGATGTGCATCGGAAACTACTACTGGTCTTCCAGGGGACGATCAAAGCGTAGAGTGTTTGAGACATTACTTTCACGAAGGAAAGTGAGCATGGTGACTGTTGTATTCAATCCCGATGCAATTTCTGTGTTTCATCATCACTCTGATAGTCCACAGATAACAGAATGCCTCAAGATGTGCATTGGAAACTACTACTGGTCTTCCAGGGAACGATCAAAGCGTAAACTCTTTGAGACATTACTCCCATGGAGGAAAGTGCGCATGGTGACTGTTGTATTCAATCCCGAAGCAATTTCTGTGTTTCATCAACATTCTGATAGTCCACAGATTACAGAATGCCTCAGATGTGCATCGGAAACTACTACAACTCTTCCAGGGAACGGATGATGCGTAGACTGTTTGAGACATTACTCCCATGGAGGAAAGTGCGCATGGTGACTGTTGTATTCAATCCCGATGCATTTTCTGTGTTTCATCAACACTCTGATGGTCCACAGATTACAGAATGCCTCCAGATGTGCATCGGAAACTACTACTGGTCTTCCAAGGGACGATCAAAGCGTAAACTCTTTGAGACATTACTCCCATGGAGGAAAGTGCGCATGGTGACTGTTGTATTCAATCCCGATGCATTTTCTGTGTTTCATCAACACTCTGACAGTCCACAGATTACAGAATGCCACGAGGTGTTTATCGGAAACTACTACTGGTCTTCCAGGGAACGATCAAAGCGTAAACTCTTTTAGACATTACTCCCATGGAGGAAAGTGCGCGTGGTGACTGTTGTATTCAATCCCGATTCAATTTCTGTGTTTCATCAACACTCTGATAGTTTACACATTACAGAATGCGACCAGATGTGCATCTGAAACTACTACTGTTCTTCCAGGGAAAGATCAAAGCATAGATGGTTTGAGACATTACTCCCGTGGAGGAGAGTGCGCATGGTGACTGTTGTATTCAATCCCGATGCAATTTCTGTCTTTCATCAACATTCTGATAGTCCACAGATTACAGAATGCCGCCAGATGTGCATCGGAAACTACTACTGGTCTTCCAGGGAACGATCAAAGCGTAGACTGTTAGAGAAATTACACCCATGGAGGAAAGTGTGAATGGTGACTGTTGTATTCAATCCCGATGCATTTTCTGTGTTTCATCAGCACTCTGATAGTCCACAGATTACAGAATGCCTCCAGATGTGAATCGGAAACTACTACTGGTCATCCAGGGAACGATGAAATCGTAGACTGTTTGAGACATTACTCCCATTTAAGAAAGTGCACATGGTGACTGTTGTATTCAATCCAGATGCAATTTCCGTGTTTCATCAACACTCTGATAGACCACAGATTACAGAATTCCTCCAGATGTGCATCGGAAACTACTAATGGTCTTCCAAGGAAAGATCAGAGCGTAGAGTGTTTGAGACATTACTTTCATGAAGGAAAGTGCGCATGGTGACTGTTGTATTCAATCCCGAAACAATTTCTGTGTTTCATCAACATTCTGATAGTCCACAGATAACAGAATGCCTCCAGATGTGCATCGGAAACTACTACTTGTCATCCAGGGAAAGATCAAAGCGTAAACTCTTTGAGACATTACTCCCATGGAGGAAATTGCGCATGGTGACTGTTGTATTCAATGACGATGTAATTTCTGTCTTTCATCAACATTCTGATAGTCCACAGATTATAGAATGCCGCCAGATGTGCATCGGAAACTACTACTAGTCTTCCAGGGAACGATCAAAGCGTAGACTGTTAGAGAAATTACACCCATGGAGGAAAGTGTGAATGGTGACTGTTGTATTCAATCCCGATGCATTTTCTGTGTTTCATCAGCACTCTGATAGTCCACAAATTACAGAATGCCTCCAGATGTTCATCGGAAACTACTACCGGTCTTCCAGGAAACGAACAAAGCGTAGACTGTTTGAGACATTACTTTTATGGAGTAATGTGCGCATGGTGACTGTTGTATTCAATCCAGATGCAATTTCCGTGTTTCATCAACACTCTGATGGTCCACAGATTACAGAATGGCTCCAGATGTGCATCGGTAACTACTACTGGTCTTCCAGGTTATGATCAAAGCGTAGGCGGTTAGAGACATTACTCCCATGGAGGAAAGTGCGCATGGTGACTGTTTTATTCAATCCCGATACAATATCTGTGTTTCATCAACACTCTGATAGTCCACAGATTACAGAATGCCTCCAGATGTGAATCGGAAACTACTACTGGTCATCCAGGGAACGATCAAATCGTAGACTGTTTGAGACATTACTCCCATTTAAGAAAGTGCACATGTAGACTGTTGTATTCAATCCGGATGCAATTTCCGTGTTTCATCAACACTCTGATAGTCCACAGATTACAGAATGCCTCCAGATGTGCATCGGAAACTACTACTGGTCTTCCAGGGAACGATCAAAGCGTAGAGTGTTTGAGACATTACTTTCGTGAAGGAAAGTGAGCATGGTGACTGTTGAATTCAATCCCGATGCAATTTCTGTGTTTCATCAACACTCTGATAGTCCACAGATAACAGAATGCCTCCAGATGTGCATCGGAAACTACTACTGGTCTTCCAGGGAACGATCAAAGCGTAAACTCTTTGAGACATTACTCCCATGGAGGAAAGTGCGCATGGTGACTGTTGTATTCAATCCCGATGCAATATCTGTGTTTCATCAACACTCTGATAGTCCACAGATTACAGAATGCCTCCAGATGTGAATCGGAAACTACTACTGGTCATCCAGGGAACGATGAAATCGTAGACTGTTTGAGACATTACTCCCATTTAAGAAAGTGCACATGGTGACTGTTGTATTCAATCCGGATGCAATTTCCGTGTTTCATCAACACTCTGATAGACCACAGATTACAGAATTCCTCCAGATGTGCATCGGAAACTACTAATGGTCTTCCAAGGAAAGATCAGAGCGTAGAGTGTTTGAGACATTACTTTCATGAAGGAAAGTGCGCATGGTGACTGTTGTATTCAATCCCGATGCAATTTCTGTGTTTCATCAACACTCTGATAGTCCACAGATAACAGAATGCCTCCAGATGTGCATCGGAAACTACTACTGGTCTTCCAGGGAACGATCAAAGCGTAAACTCTTTGAGACATTACTCCCATGGAGGAAAGTGCGCATGGTGACTGTTGTATTCAATCCCGATGCAATTTCTGTGTTTCATCAACATTCTGATAGTCCACAGATTACAGAATGCCTCGACAAGTGCATCGGAAACTACTACTGGTCTTCCAGGGAACGATCAAAGCGTAGACTGTTTGAGACATTACTTTTATGGAGGAATGTGCGCATGGTGATTGTTGTATTCAATCCCGATGCAATTCCTGTGTTTCATCAACACTCTGATAGTCCACAGATAACAGAATGCCTCCAGATGTGCATCGGAAACTACTACTTGTCATCCAGGGAAAGATCAAAACGTAAACTCTTTGAGACATTACTCCCATGGAGGAAATTGCGCATGGTGACTGTTGTATTCAATGACGATGCAATTTCTGTCTTTCATCAACATTCTGATAGTCCACAGATTACAGAATGCCGCCAGATGTGCATCGGAAACTACTACTAGTCTTCCAGGGAACGATCAAAGCGTAGACTGTTAGAGAAATTACACCCATGGAGGAAAGTGTGAATGGTGACTGTTGTATTCAATCCCGATGCATTTTCTGTGTTTCATCAGCACTCTGATAGTCCACAAATTACAGAATGCCTCCAGATGTTCATCGGAAACTACTACCGGTCTTCCAGGAAACGAACAAAGCGTAGACTGTTTGAGACATTACTTTTATGGAGGAATGTGCGCATGGTGACTGTTGTATTCAATCCAGATGCAATTTCCGTGTTTCATCAACACTCTGATAGTCCACAGATTACAGAATTCCTCCAGATGTGCATCGGAAACTACTACTGGTCATCCAGGGAACGATCAAATCGTAGACTGTTTGAGACATTACTCCCATTTACGAAAGTGCACATGGTGACTGTTGTATTCAATCCGGATGCAATTTCCGTGTTTCATCAACACTCTGATAGTCCACAGATTACAGAATGCCTCCAGATGTGCATCGGAAACTACTACTGGTCTTCCAGGGAACGATCAAAGCGTAGAGTGTTTGAGACATTACTTTCGTGAAGGAAAGTGAGCATGGTGACTGTTGAATTCAATCCCGATGCAATTTCTGTGTTTCATCAACACTCTGATAGTCCACAGATAACAGAATGCCTCCAGATGTGCATCGGAAACTACTACTGGTCTTCCAGGGAACGGATAAAGCGTAGACTGTTTGAGACATTACTCCCATGGAGGAATGTGCGCATGGTGACTGTTGTATTCAATCCAGATGCAATTTCCGTGTTTCATCAACACTCTGATAGTCCACAGATTACAGAATTCCTCCAGATGTGCATCGGAAACTACTACTGGTCATCCAGGGAACGATCAAATCGTAGACTGTTTGAGACATTACTCCCATTTAAGAAAGTGCACATGGTGACTGTTGTATTCAATCCGGATGCAATTTCCGTGTTTCATCAACACTCTGATAGTCCACAGATTACAGAATGCCTCCAGATGTGAATCGGAAACTACTACTGGTCTTCCAAGGGACGATTAAAGCGTTACCTCTTTGAGACATTAGTCCCATGGAGAAAAGTGCGCATGGTGACTGTTGTATTCAATCCCGATGCATTTTCTGTGTTTCATCAACACTCTGACAGTCCACAGATTACAGAATGCCACGAGGTGTTTATCGGAAACTACTACTGGTCTTCCAGGGAACGATGAAAGCGTAGACTGTTTCAGACATTACTCCCATGGAAGATAGTACGGATGGTGACTGTTGTAATCAATCCCGATGCAATTTCTGTGTTTCATCAACACTCTGATACTCCAAAGATTACAGAATGCCTCCAAATGTGCATCGGAAACTACTACTGGTCTTCCTGGGAACGATCAAATCGTAGACTGTTTGAGACATTACTCCCATGGAAGAAAGTGCGCATGGTGACTGTTGTATTCAATCCGGATGCAATTTCCGTGTTTCATCAACACTCTGATAGTCCACAGATTACAGAATGCCTCCAGATGTGCATCGGAAACTACTACTGGTCTTCCAGGGAACGATCAAAGCGTAGAGTGTTTGAGACATTACCTTCACGAAGGAAAGTGAGCATGGTGACTGTTGTATTCAATCCCGATGCAATTTCTGTGTTTCATCAACACTCTGATAGTCCACAGATAACAGAATGCCTCCAGTTGTGCATCGGAAACTACTATTGGTCTTCCAGGGAACGATCAAAGCGTAAACTCTTTGAGACATTACTGCCATGGAGGAAAGTGCGCATGGTGACTGTTGTATTCAATCCCGATGCAATTTCTGTGTTTCATCAACATTCTGATAGTCCACAGATTACAGAATGCCTCCAGATGTGCATCGAAACTACTACTGGTCTTCCAGGGAACGATCAAAGCGTAAACTCTTTGAGACATTACTGCCATGGAGGAAAGTGCGCATGGTGACTGTTGTATTCAATCCCGATGCAATTTCTGTGTTTCATCAACACTCTGATAGTCCATAGATAACAGAATGCCTCCAGATGTGCATCGAAACTACTACTGGTCTTCCAGGGAACGATCAAAGCGTAAACTCTTTGAGACATTACTGCCATGGAGGAAAGTGCGCATGGTGACTGTTGTATTCAATCCCGATGCAATTTCTGTGTTTCATCAACATTCTGATAGTCCACAGATTACAGAATGCCTCCAGATGTGCATCGGAAACTACTACTGGTCTTCCAGGGAACGATCAAAGCGTAGATTGTTTGAGACATTACTCCCGTACAGGAAAGTGCGCATGGTGACTGTTGTATTCAATCCCGATGCAATTTCTGTGTTTCATCAACACTCTGATGGGCCACAGATTACAGAATGCCTCCAGATGTGCATCGGGAACTACTCCTGGTCTTCCAGGGATCGATCAAAGCGTAGACTGCTTGAGACATTACTTTTATGGAGTATGTGCGCATGGTGACTGTTGTATTCAATATCGATGTAATTTCTGTGTTTCATCAACACTCTGATATTCCACAGATTTCAGAATGCCTCCAGATGTGCATCGGAAACTGCTACTGGTCTTCCAGGGAACGATCAAAGCGTAAACTCGTTGAGACATTACTCCCATGGAGGAAAGTGCGCATGGTGACTGTTGTATTCAATCCCAATGCATTTTCTGTGTTTCATCAACACTCTGATAGTCCACAGATTACAGAATGCCACGAGGTGTGGATCGGAAACTAATACTGGTCTTCCAGGGAACGATGAAAGCGTAGACTGTTTCAGACATTACTCCCATGGAGGAAAGTGGGGATGGTGACTGTTGTATTCAATACCAATGCAATTACTGTGTTTCATCAAAACTCTGATAGTCCACAGATTCGAGAATGCCACCAGATGTGCATCGGAAACTACTACTGGTCTTCCTGGGAACGACCAAAACGTATACTCTTTGAGACATTACTCCCATGGAGGAAATTGCGCATCGTAACTGTTGTATTCAATCCCGATGCATTTTCTGTCTTTCATCAACACTCTGATAGTCCACAGGTTACAGAATGACTCCAGATGTGCATCGGAACCTACTACTGGTCTTCGTGGGAACGATCAAAGCGTAGACTGTTTGAGACATTATTCCCATGGAGGAAAGTGCGCATGGTGACTGTTGTATTCAATCCCGATGCATTTTCCGTGTTTCATCAACACTCTGATCGTCCACAGATTACAGAATGCCTCCAGATGTGCATCGGAAACAACTACTGGACTTCCAGGGAACGATCAAAGCGTAGACTGTTTAAGACATTACTCCCATGGAGGAAAGTGCGCATGGTGACTGTTGTATTCAATCCCGATGCAATTTCTGTGTTTCATCAACACTCTGATGGTCCACAGATTACAGAATGCCTCCAGATGTACATCGGGAACTACTACTGGTCTTCCAGGGAACCATCAAAGCGTAGACTGCTTGAGACATTACTTTTATGGAGTAATGTGCGCATGGTGACTGTTGTATTCAATATCGATGCATTTTCTGTGTTTCATCAACACTCTGATAGTCCACAGATTTCAGAATGAGACCAGATGTGCATCGGAAACTGCTACTGGTCTTCCAGGGAACGATCGAAGCGTAAACTCGTTGAGACATTACTCCCATGGAGGAAAGTGCGCATGGTGACTGTTGTATTCAATCCCGATGCATTTTCTGTGTTTCATCAACACTCTGACAGTCCACAGATTACAGAATGCCAAGAGATGTGGATCGGAAACTACTACTGGTCTTCCGGGGAACGATGGAGGCGTAGACTGTTTCAGACATCACTCCCATGGAGGAAAGTGCGGATGGTGACTGTTGTATTCAATACCAATGCAATTACTGTGTTTCATCAAAACTCTGATAGTCCACAGATTACAGAATGCCTCCAGATGTGCATCGGAAACTACTACTTGTCTTCCAGGGAACGATCAAAACGTATACTCTTTGAGACATTACTCCCATGGAGGAAACTGCGCATCGTGAATGTTGTATTCAATCTCGATGCATTTTCTGTCTTTCATCAACACTCTGATAGTCCACAGGTTACAGAATGACTCCAGATGTGCATCGGAAACTACTACTGGTCTTCCAGGGAACGATCAAAGCGTAGACTGTTTGAGAATTACTCCCATGGAGGAAAGTGCGCATGGTGACTGTTGTATTCAATCCCGATGTAATTTCAGTGTTTCATCAACACTCTGATACGCCGCAGATTACAGAATGCCTCCAGATGTGCATCGGAAACTACTACTTGTCTTCCAGGGAACGATCAAAGCGTAGACTGTTTGTGACATTACTCCCATGGAGGAAAGTGCGCATGCTGATTGTTGTATTCAATCCCGATGCAATTTCTGTGTTTCATCAACACCCTGAAAGTCCACAGATTACAGAATGCCTCCAGATGTGCATCGGAAACTACTACAGGTCTTCCAGGGAACGATCAAAGCGTAGACTGTTTGAGACATTACTGCCATGGAGGAAAGTGCGCATGGTGACTGTTGTATGCAATCCCGATGCAATTTCTGTGTTTCATCAACACTCTGATAGTCCACAGATTACAGAATACCTATAGATGTGCATCGGAAACTACTACTGGTCTTCCAGGGAACGTCAAAGCGTAGACTGTTTGAGACATTACTTTTATGGAGGAATGTGCGCATGGTGATTGTTGTATTCAATCCCGATGCAATTTCTGTGTTTCATAAACACTCTGATACTCCACAGATTACAGAATGCCTCCAGATGTGCATCGGAAACTACTACTGTTCTTCCAGGGAACGATCAAATCGTAGATGGTTTGAGACATAACTCCCGTGAAGAAAAGTGCGCATGGTGACTGTTGTATTCAATCCCGATGCAATTTCTGTGCTTCATCAACACTCTGATAGTCTACACATTACAGAATGCGACCAGATGTGCATCTGAAACTTCTACTGGTCTTCCAAAGAACGATCAAAGTTTAGACAGTTTGAGACGTTACTGCCATGGAGGAAAGTGCGCATGGTGACTGTTGTATTCAATCCCGATGCAATTTCTGTGTTTCATCAACACTCTGATAGTCCACAGATTACAGAATGCCTCCAGATGTGCAACGGTAACTACTACTGGTCTTCCAGGGAACGATCAAAGCGTAGACTGTTAGAGACATTACACCCATGGAGGAAAGTGCGAATGGTGACTGTTGTATTCAATCCCAATGCAATTTCTGTGTTTCATCAACACACTGATAGTCCACAGATTACAGAATGCCACCAGATGTGCATCGGAAACTACTACTGGTCTTCCAAGGGACGATCAAAGCGTAGACTGTTTGAGACATAACACCCGTGGAGGAAAGTGCGAATGGAAACTGTTGTATTCAATCCCGATGCAATTTCTGTGTTTCATAAACACTCTGATAGTCCACAGATTACAGAATGCCACCAGATGTGCATCGGAAACTACTACTGGTCTTCCAGGGAACGATCAAAGCGTAGACTGTTAGAGACATTACTCCCATGGAGGAAAGTGCGCATGGTGACTGTTGTATTCAATCCCAATGCAATTTCTGTGTTTCATCAACACTCTGATAGTCCACAGATTACAGAATGCCACCACATGTGCATCGGAAACTACTACTGGTCTTCCAAGGGACGATCAAAGCGTAGACTGTTTGAGACATTACTTTTATGGAGGAATGTGCGCATGGATACTGTTGTATTCAATCCCTTTGCAATTTCTGTGTTTCATAATCACTCTGATAGTCCACAGATTACAGAATGCCACCAGATGTGCATCGGAAACTACTACTGGTCTTCCAGGGAACGATCAAAGCGTAGACTGTTAGAGACATTACTCCCGTGGAGGAAAGTGCGCATGGTGACTGTTGTATTCAATCCCGATGCAATTACTGTGTTTCATCAACACTCTGATAGTCTACACATTACAGAATGCGACCAGATGTGCATCGGAACCTACTACTGGTCTTCCAGGGAACGATCAAAGCGTAGACTGTTTGAGACATTACTTTTATGGAGGAATGTGCGCATGGTGATTGTTGTATTCAATCCCGATGCAATTTCTGTGTTTCATCAACACTCTGATAGTCCACAGATAACAGAATGCCTCCAGATGTGCATCGGGAACTACTACTTGTCACCCAGAGAAAGATCAAAACGTAAACTCTTTGAGACATTACTCCCATGGAGGAAAGTGCGCATGGTGACTGATGTATTCAATCCAGATGCAATTTCTGTCTTTCATCAACATTCTGATAGTCCACAGATTACAGAATGCCTAAAGATGTGCATCGGAAGCTACTACTGGTCTTCCAGGGAACGATCATTGCGTAGACTGTTAGAAACATTACACCCATGGAGGAAAGTGCGAATGGTGACTGTTGTACTCAATCCCGATGCAATTACTGTGTTTCATCAACACTTTGATGGTCTACACATTACAGAATGCCACCAGATGTGCATCGGAAACTACTACTGGTCTTCCAGGGAAAGATCAAAGCGTAGACTGTTTAAGACATTACTCCCATGGAGGAAAGTGCGCATGGTGACTGTTGTATTCAATCCCGATGCAATTTCTGTGTTTCATCAACACTCTGATGGTCCACAGATTACAGAATGCATCCAGACGTGCATCGGGAACTACTACAGGTCTTCCAGGGAACGATCAAAGCGTAGACTGCTTGAGACATTACTTTTATGGAGTAATGTACGCATGGTGACTGTTGTATTCAATATCGGTGCAATTTCTGTGTTTCATCAACACCCTGATGTTCCACAAATTTCAGAATGCCTCCAGATGTGTATCGGAAACTGCTACTGGTCTTCCAGGGAACGATCAAAGCGTAAACTCGCTGAGACATTACTCCCATGGAGGAAAGTGCGCATGGTGACTGTTGTATTCAATCCCGATGCATTTTCTGTGTTTCATCAACACCCTGATAGTCCACAGATTACAGAATGCACGAGGTGTTTATCGGAAACTACAACTGGTCTTCCAGGGAACGATGAAAGCGTAGACTGTTTCAGACATTACTCCCATGGAGGAAAGTGCGCATGGTGACTGTTGTATTCAATCCCGATGCAATTTCTGTGTTTCATCAACATTCTGATAGTCCACAGATTACAGAATGCCTCCAGATGTGCATCGAAACTACTACTGGTCTTCCAGGGAACGATCAAAGCGTAAACTCTTTGAGACATTACTGCCATGGAGGAAAGTGCGCATGGTGACTGTTGTATTCAATCCCGATGCAATTTCTGTGTTTCATCAACACTCTGATAGTCCATAGATAACAGAATGCCTCCAGATGTGCATCGAAACTACTACTGGTCTTCCAGGGAACGATCAAAGCGTAAACTCTTTGAGACATTACTGCCATGGAGGAAAGTGCGCATGGTGACTGTTGTATTCAATCCCGATGCAATTTCTGTGTTTCATCAACATTCTGATAGTCCACAGATTACAGAATGCCTCCAGATGTGCATCGGAAACTACTACTGGTCTTCCAGGGAACGATCAAAGCGTAGATTGTTTGAGACATTACTCCCGTACAGGAAAGTGCGCATGGTGACTGTTGTATTCAATCCCGATGCAATTTCTGTGTTTCATCAACACTCTGATGGGCCACAGATTACAGAATGCCTCCAGATGTGCATCGGGAACTACTCCTGGTCTTCCAGGGATCGATCAAAGCGTAGACTGCTTGAGACATTACTTTTATGGAGTATGTGCGCATGGTGACTGTTGTATTCAATATCGATGTAATTTCTGTGTTTCATCAACACTCTGATATTCCACAGATTTCAGAATGCCTCCAGATGTGCATCGGAAACTGCTACTGGTCTTCCAGGGAACGATCAAAGCGTAAACTCGTTGAGACATTACTCCCATGGAGGAAAGTGCGCATGGTGACTGTTGTATTCAATCCCAATGCATTTTCTGTGTTTCATCAACACTCTGATAGTCCACAGATTACAGAATGCCACGAGGTGTGGATCGGAAACTAATACTGGTCTTCCAGGGAACGATGAAAGCGTAGACTGTTTCAGACATTACTCCCATGGAGGAAAGTGGGGATGGTGACTGTTGTATTCAATACCAATGCAATTACTGTGTTTCATCAAAACTCTGATAGTCCACAGATTCGAGAATGCCACCAGATGTGCATCGGAAACTACTACTGGTCTTCCTGGGAACGACCAAAACGTATACTCTTTGAGACATTACTCCCATGGAGGAAATTGCGCATCGTAACTGTTGTATTCAATCCCGATGCATTTTCTGTCTTTCATCAACACTCTGATAGTCCACAGGTTACAGAATGACTCCAGATGTGCATCGGAACCTACTACTGGTCTTCGTGGGAACGATCAAAGCGTAGACTGTTTGAGACATTATTCCCATGGAGGAAAGTGCGCATGGTGACTGTTGTATTCAATCCCGATGCATTTTCCGTGTTTCATCAACACTCTGATCGTCCACAGATTACAGAATGCCTCCAGATGTGCATCGGAAACAACTACTGGACTTCCAGGGAACGATCAAAGCGTAGACTGTTTAAGACATTACTCCCATGGAGGAAAGTGCGCATGGTGACTGTTGTATTCAATCCCGATGCAATTTCTGTGTTTCATCAACACTCTGATGGTCCACAGATTACAGAATGCCTCCAGATGTACATCGGGAACTACTACTGGTCTTCCAGGGAACCATCAAAGCGTAGACTGCTTGAGACATTACTTTTATGGAGTAATGTGCGCATGGTGACTGTTGTATTCAATATCGATGCATTTTCTGTGTTTCATCAACACTCTGATAGTCCACAGATTTCAGAATGAGACCAGATGTGCATCGGAAACTGCTACTGGTCTTCCAGGGAACGATCGAAGCGTAAACTCGTTGAGACATTACTCCCATGGAGGAAAGTGCGCATGGTGACTGTTGTATTCAATCCCGATGCATTTTCTGTGTTTCATCAACACTCTGACAGTCCACAGATTACAGAATGCCAAGAGATGTGGATCGGAAACTACTACTGGTCTTCCGGGGAACGATGGAGGCGTAGACTGTTTCAGACATCACTCCCATGGAGGAAAGTGCGGATGGTGACTGTTGTATTCAATACCAATGCAATTACTGTGTTTCATCAAAACTCTGATAGTCCACAGATTACAGAATGCCTCCAGATGTGCATCGGAAACTACTACTTGTCTTCCAGGGAACGATCAAAACGTATACTCTTTGAGACATTACTCCCATGGAGGAAACTGCGCATCGTGAATGTTGTATTCAATCTCGATGCATTTTCTGTCTTTCATCAACACTCTGATAGTCCACAGGTTACAGAATGACTCCAGATGTGCATCGGAAACTACTACTGGTCTTCCAGGGAACGATCAAAGCGTAGACTGTTTGAGAATTACTCCCATGGAGGAAAGTGCGCATGGTGACTGTTGTATTCAATCCCGATGTAATTTCAGTGTTTCATCAACACTCTGATACGCCGCAGATTACAGAATGCCTCCAGATGTGCATCGGAAACTACTACTTGTCTTCCAGGGAACGATCAAAGCGTAGACTGTTTGTGACATTACTCCCATGGAGGAAAGTGCGCATGCTGATTGTTGTATTCAATCCCGATGCAATTTCTGTGTTTCATCAACACCCTGAAAGTCCACAGATTACAGAATGCCTCCAGATGTGCATCGGAAACTACTACAGGTCTTCCAGGGAACGATCAAAGCGTAGACTGTTTGAGACATTACTGCCATGGAGGAAAGTGCGCATGGTGACTGTTGTATGCAATCCCGATGCAATTTCTGTGTTTCATCAACACTCTGATAGTCCACAGATTACAGAATACCTATAGATGTGCATCGGAAACTACTACTGGTCTTCCAGGGAACGTCAAAGCGTAGACTGTTTGAGACATTACTTTTATGGAGGAATGTGCGCATGGTGATTGTTGTATTCAATCCCGATGCAATTTCTGTGTTTCATAAACACTCTGATACTCCACAGATTACAGAATGCCTCCAGATGTGCATCGGAAACTACTACTGTTCTTCCAGGGAACGATCAAATCGTAGATGGTTTGAGACATAACTCCCGTGAAGAAAAGTGCGCATGGTGACTGTTGTATTCAATCCCGATGCAATTTCTGTGCTTCATCAACACTCTGATAGTCTACACATTACAGAATGCGACCAGATGTGCATCTGAAACTTCTACTGGTCTTCCAAAGAACGATCAAAGTTTAGACAGTTTGAGACGTTACTGCCATGGAGGAAAGTGCGCATGGTGACTGTTGTATTCAATCCCGATGCAATTTCTGTGTTTCATCAACACTCTGATAGTCCACAGATTACAGAATGCCTCCAGATGTGCAACGGTAACTACTACTGGTCTTCCAGGGAACGATCAAAGCGTAGACTGTTAGAGACATTACACCCATGGAGGAAAGTGCGAATGGTGACTGTTGTATTCAATCCCAATGCAATTTCTGTGTTTCATCAACACACTGATAGTCCACAGATTACAGAATGCCACCAGATGTGCATCGGAAACTACTACTGGTCTTCCAAGGGACGATCAAAGCGTAGACTGTTTGAGACATAACACCCGTGGAGGAAAGTGCGAATGGAAACTGTTGTATTCAATCCCGATGCAATTTCTGTGTTTCATAAACACTCTGATAGTCCACAGATTACAGAATGCCACCAGATGTGCATCGGAAACTACTACTGGTCTTCCAGGGAACGATCAAAGCGTAGACTGTTAGAGACATTACTCCCATGGAGGAAAGTGCGCATGGTGACTGTTGTATTCAATCCCAATGCAATTTCTGTGTTTCATCAACACTCTGATAGTCCACAGATTACAGAATGCCACCACATGTGCATCGGAAACTACTACTGGTCTTCCAAGGGACGATCAAAGCGTAGACTGTTTGAGACATTACTTTTATGGAGGAATGTGCGCATGGATACTGTTGTATTCAATCCCTTTGCAATTTCTGTGTTTCATAATCACTCTGATAGTCCACAGATTACAGAATGCCACCAGATGTGCATCGGAAACTACTACTGGTCTTCCAGGGAACGATCAAAGCGTAGACTGTTAGAGACATTACTCCCGTGGAGGAAAGTGCGCATGGTGACTGTTGTATTCAATCCCGATGCAATTACTGTGTTTCATCAACACTCTGATAGTCTACACATTACAGAATGCGACCAGATGTGCATCGGAACCTACTACTGGTCTTCCAGGGAACGATCAAAGCGTAGACTGTTTGAGACATTACTTTTATGGAGGAATGTGCGCATGGTGATTGTTGTATTCAATCCCGATGCAATTTCTGTGTTTCATCAACACTCTGATAGTCCACAGATAACAGAATGCCTCCAGATGTGCATCGGGAACTACTACTTGTCACCCAGAGAAAGATCAAAACGTAAACTCTTTGAGACATTACTCCCATGGAGGAAAGTGCGCATGGTGACTGATGTATTCAATCCAGATGCAATTTCTGTCTTTCATCAACATTCTGATAGTCCACAGATTACAGAATGCCTAAAGATGTGCATCGGAAGCTACTACTGGTCTTCCAGGGAACGATCATTGCGTAGACTGTTAGAAACATTACACCCATGGAGGAAAGTGCGAATGGTGACTGTTGTACTCAATCCCGATGCAATTACTGTGTTTCATCAACACTTTGATGGTCTACACATTACAGAATGCCACCAGATGTGCATCGGAAACTACTACTGGTCTTCCAGGGAAAGATCAAAGCGTAGACTGTTTAAGACATTACTCCCATGGAGGAAAGTGCGCATGGTGACTGTTGTATTCAATCCCGATGCAATTTCTGTGTTTCATCAACACTCTGATGGTCCACAGATTACAGAATGCATCCAGACGTGCATCGGGAACTACTACAGGTCTTCCAGGGAACGATCAAAGCGTAGACTGCTTGAGACATTACTTTTATGGAGTAATGTACGCATGGTGACTGTTGTATTCAATATCGGTGCAATTTCTGTGTTTCATCAACACCCTGATGTTCCACAAATTTCAGAATGCCTCCAGATGTGTATCGGAAACTGCTACTGGTCTTCCAGGGAACGATCAAAGCGTAAACTCGCTGAGACATTACTCCCATGGAGGAAAGTGCGCATGGTGACTGTTGTATTCAATCCCGATGCATTTTCTGTGTTTCATCAACACCCTGATAGTCCACAGATTACAGAATGCACGAGGTGTTTATCGGAAACTACAACTGGTCTTCCAGGGAACGATGAAAGCGTAGACTGTTTCAGACATTACTCCCATGGAGGATAGTGCGGATGATGACTGTTGTATTCAATCCCAATGCAATTTCTGTGTTTCATCAACACTCTGATAGTCCACAGATTACAGAATGCCACCAGATGTGCATCGGAAACTACTACTGGTCTTCCAAGGGACGATCAAAGCGTAGACTGTTTGAGACATACCTCCTGTGGAGGAAAGTGCGCATGGAGACTGTTGTATTCAATCCCGATGCAATTTCTGTGTTTCATAAACACTCTGATACTCCACAGATTACAGAATGATTCCAAATGTGCATCGGAAACTACTACTGGTCTTCCTGGGAACGATCAAATCGTAGACTGTTTGAGACATTACTCCCATGGAAGAAAGTGCGCATGGTGACTGTTGTATTCAATCTCTATGCAATTTCCGTGTTTCATCAACACTCTGATAGTCCACAGATTACAGAATGCCTCCAGATGTGCATCGGAAACTACTACTGGTCTTCCAGGGAACGGATAAAGCGAAGACTGTTTGAGACATTACTCCCATGGAGGAAGGTGCGCATGGTGACTGTTGTATTCAATCCCGAAGAATTTTCTGTGTTTCATCAACACTCTGATGGTCCACAGATTACATAATGCCTCCAGATGTGCATCGGAAACTAGTACTGGTCTTCCAAGGGACGATCAAAGTGTAAACTCTTTGAGACATTACTCCCATGGAGGAATGTGCGCATGGTGACTGTTGTATTCAATCCCGATGCGTTTTCTGTGCTTCATCAACACTCTGACAGTCCACAGATTGCAGAATTTCACGAGGTGTTTATCGGAAACTACCACTGGTCTTCCAGGGAACGATGAAAGCGTAGACTGTTTCAGACATTACTCCCATGGAGGATAGTGCGGATGGTGACTGTTGTATTTAATCCCAATGCAATTTCTGTGTTTCATCAACACTCTGATAGTCCACAGATTACAGAATGCCACCAGATGTGCATCGGAAACTACTACTGGTCTTCCAAGGGACGATCAAAGCGTAGACTGTTTAAGACATTACTCCCATGGAGGAAAGTGCGCATGGTGACTGTTGTATTCAATTCCGATGCAATTTCTGTGTTTCATCAACACTCTGATAGTCCACAGATTACAGAATGCCACGAGGTGTTTATCGGAAACTACAACTGGTCTTCCAGGGAACGATGAAAGCGTAGACTGTTTCAGACATTACTCCCATGGAGGATAGTGCGGATGGTGACTGTTGTATTCAATCCGGATGCAATTTCCGTGTTTCATCAACACTCTGATAGTCCCCAGATTACAGAATGCCTCCAAATGTGCATCGGAAACTACTACTGGTGTTCCTGGGAACGATCAAATCGTAGACTGTTTGAGACATTACTCCCATGGAAGAAAGTGCGCATGGTGACTGTTGTATTCAATCCGGATGCAATTTCCGTGTTTCATCAACACTCTGATAGTCCACAGATTACAGAATGCCTCCAGATGTGCATCGGAAACTACTACTGGTCATCCAGGGAACGATCAAAGCGTATAGTGTTTGAGACATTACTTTCATGAAGGAAAGTGAGCATGGTGACTGTTGTATTCAATCCCGATGCAATTTCTGTGTTTCATCAACACTCTGATAGTCCACAGATAAAAGAATGCCTCCAGATGTGCATCGGAAACTAATACTGGTCTTCCAGGGAACGATCAAAGCGTAAACTCTTTGAGACATTACTCCCATGGAGGAAAGTGCGCATGGTGACTGTTGTCTTCAATTCCGATGCAATTTCTGTGTTTCATCAACACTCTGATAGTCCACAGATTACAGTATTTCACGAGGTGTTTATCGGAAACTACCACTGGTCTTCCAGGGAACGATGAAAGCGTAGACTGTTTCAGACATTACTCCCATGGAGGATAGTGCGGATGGTGACTGTTGTATTCAATCCCAATGCAATTTCTGTGTTTCATCAACACTCTGATAGTCCACAGATTACAGAATGCCACCAGATGTGCATCGGAAACTACTACTGGTCTTCCAAGGGACGATCAAAGCGTAGACTGTTTAAGACATTACTCCCATGGAGGAAAGTGCGCATGGTGACTGTTGTATACAATTCCGATGCAATTTCTGTGTTTCATCAACACTCTGATAGTCCACAGATTACAGAATGCCACGAGGTGTTTATCGGAAACTACAACTGGTCTTCCAGGGAACGATCAAAGCGTAGACTGTTTCAGACATTACTCCCATGGAGGATAGTGCGGATGGTGACTGTTGTATTCAATCCCAATGCAATTTCTGTGTTTCATCAACACTCTGATAGTCCACAGATTACAGAATGCCACCAGATGTGCATCGGAAACTACTAATGGTCTTCCAAGGGACGATCAAAGCGTAGACTGTTTGGGACATAACTCCCGTGGAGGAAAGTGCGCATGGAGACTGTTGTATTCAATCCCGATGCAATTTCTGTGTTTCATCAACACTCTGATAGTCCACAGATTACAGAATTCCACCAGATGTGCATCGGTAACTACTACTGGTCTTCCAGGGAACGTTCAAGGCATAGACTGTTTGAGACATTACTCCCATGGAGGAAAGTGCGCATGGTGACTGTTGTAATCAATCCCGATGCAATTTCTGTGTTTCATCAACACTCTGATACTCCACAGATTACAGAATGCCTCCAAATGTGCATCGGAAACTACTACTGGTGTTCCTGGGAACGATCAAATCGTAGACTGTTTGAGACATTACTCCCATGGAGGAAAGTGCGCATGGTGACTGTTGTATTCAATCCGGATGCAATTTCCGTGTTTCATCAACACTCTGATAGTCCACAGGTTACGGAATGCCTCCAGATGTGCATCGGAAACTGCTACTGGTCTTCCAGGGAACGATCAAAGCGTATAGTGTTTGAGACATTACTTTCATGAAGGAAAGTGAGCATGGTGACTGTTGTATTCAATCCCGATGCAATTTCTGTGTTTCATCAACACTCTGATAGTCCACAGATAAAAGAATGCCTTCAGATGTGCATCGGAAACTACTACTGGTCTTCCAGGGAATGATCAAAGCGTAAACTCTTTGAGACATTACTCCCATGGAGGAAAGTGCGCATGGTGACTGTTGTATTCTATCCCGATGCAATTTCTGTGTTTCATCAACATTCTGATAGTCCACAGATTACAGAATGCCTCCAGATGTGCATCGGAAACTAGTACTGGTCTTCCAGGGAACGGATAAAGCGTAGACTGTTTGAGACATTACTCCCATGGAGGAAAGTGCGCATGGTGACTGTTGTAATCAATCCCGATGCAATTTCTGTGTTTCATCAACACTCTGATACTCCACAGATTACAGAATGCCTCCAAATGTGCATCGGAAACTACTACTGGTGTTCCTGGGAACGATCAAATCGTAGACTGTTTAAGACAGTACTCCCATGGAGGGAAGTGCGCATGGTGACTGTTGTATTCAATTCCGATGCAATTTCTGTGTTTCATCAACACTCTGATAGTCCACAGATTACAGAATGCCACGAGGTGTTTATCGGAAACTACTACTGGTCTTCCAGGGAACGATGAAAGCGTAGACTGTTTCAGACATTACTCCCATGCAGGATAGTGCGGATGGTGACTGTTGTATTCAATCCCAATGCAATTTCTGTGTTTCATCAACACTCTGATAGTCCACAGATTGCAGAATGCCACCAGATGTGCATCGGAAACTACTACTGGTCTTCCAAGGGACGATCAAAGCGTAGACTGTTTGAGACATAACTCCCATGGAGGAAAGTGCGCATGGTGACTGTTGTACTCAATCCGGATGCAATTTCCGTGTTTCATCAACACTCTGATAGTCCACAGATTACAGAATGCCTCCAGATGTGCATCGGAAACTACTACTGGTCTTCCAGGGAACGATCAAAGCGTATAGTGTTTGAGACATTACTTTCATGAAGGAAAGTGAGCATGGTGACTGTTGTATTCAATCCCGATGCAATTTCTGTGTTTCATCAACACTCTGATAGTCCACAGATAACAGAATGCCTCCAGATGTGCATCGGAAACTACTACTGGTCTTCCAGGGAACGATCAAAGCGTAGACTGTTTAAGACATTACTCCCATGGAGGAAAGTGCGCATGGTGACTGTTGTATTCTATCCCGATGCAATTTCTGTGTTTCATCAACATTCTGATATTCCACAGATTACATAATGCCTCCAGATGTGCATCGGAAACTAGTACTGGTCTTCCAGGGAACGGATAAAGCGTAGACTGTTTGAGACATTACTCCCATGGAGGAAGGTGCGCATGGTGACTGTTGTATTCAATCCCGATGCAATTTCTGTGTTTCATCAACACTCTGATGGTCCACAGATTACAGAATGCCTCCAGAAGTGCATCGGAAACTAGTACTGGTCTTCCAAGGGACGATCAAATTGTAAACTCTTTGAGACATTACTCCCATGGAGGAAAGTGCGCATGGTGACTGTTGTATTCAATCCCGATGCGTTTTCTGTGTTTCATCAACACTCTGACAGTCCACAGATTACAGAATGCCACGAGGTGTTTATCGGAAACTACTACTGGTCTTCCAGGGAACGATGAAAGCGTAGACTGTTTCAGACATTACTCCCATCGAGGATAGTGGGGATGGTGACTGTTGTATTCAATGCTAATGCAATTTCTGTGTTTCATCAACACTCTGATAGTCCACAGATTACAGAATGCCACCAGATGTGCATCGGAAACTACTACTGGTCTTCCAGGGAACGATCAAAGCGTAGACTGTTAGAGACATTACTCCCATGGAGGAAAGTGCGCATGGTGACGGTTGTATTCAATCCCGATGCAATTACTGTATTTCATCAACACTCTGATAGTCTACACATTACAGAATGCGACCAGATGTGCATCGGAAACTACTACTGGTCTTCCAGGGAACTATCAAAGCGTAGATTGTTTGAGACATTAATCCTGTACAGGAAAGTGCGCATGGTGACTGTTGTATTCAATCCCGATGCAATTTCTGTGTTTCATCAACACTCTGATAGTCCATAGATAACCGAATGCCTCCAGATGTGCATCGGAAACTACTACTGGTCTTCCAGGGAACGATCAAAGCGTAAACTCTTTGAGACATTACTGCCATGGAGGAAAGTGCGCATGGTGACTGTTGTATTCAATCCCGGTGCAATTTCTGTGTTTCATCAACATTCTGATAGTCCACAGATTACAGAATGCCTCCAGATGTGCATCGGGAACTACTACAGGTCTTCCAGGGAACGATCAAAGCGTAGATTGTTTGAGACATTAATCCTGTACAGGAAAGTGCGCATGGTGACTGTTGTATTGAATCCCGATGCAATTTCTGCGTTTCATCAACACTCTGATAGTCCATAGATAACAGAATGCCTCCAGATGTGCATCGGAAACTACTACTGGTCTTCCAGGGAACGATCAAAGCGTAGACTGTTTAAGACATTACTCCCATGGAGGAAAGTGCGCATGGTGACTGTTGTATTCAATCCCGATGCAATTTCTGTGTTTCATCAACACTCTGATGGTCCACAGATTACAGAATGCCTCCAGATGTGCATCGGGAACTACTACAGGTCTTCCAGGGAACGATCAAAGCGTAGATTGTTTGAGACATTAATCCTGTACAGGAAAGTGCGCATGGTGACTGTTGTATTGAATCCCGATGCAATTTCTGCGTTTCATCAACACTCTGATAGTCCATAGATAACAGAATGCCTCCAGATGTGCATCGGAAACTACTACTGGTCTTCCAGGGAACGATCAAAGCGTAAACTCGTTGATACATTACTCCCATGGAGGAAAGTGCTCATGGTGACTGTTGTATTCAATCCCGATGCATTTTCTGTGTTTCATCAACACTCTGACAGTCCACAGATTACAGAATGCCACGAGGTGTGGATCGGAAACTACTACTGGTCTTCCAGGGAACGATGAAAGCGTAGACTGTTTCAGACATTACTCCCATGGAGGAAAGTGCGGGTGGTGATTGTTGTATTCACTCCCAATGCAATTTCTGTGTTTCATCATCACTCTGATAGTCCACAGATTACAGAATGCCACCAGATGTGCATCGGAAACTACTGCTGGTCTTCCAGGGAACGATCAAAGCGTAGACTGTTTGAGATATTACTTTTATGGAGGAATGTGCGCATGGTGACTGTTGTATTCAATCCCGAAGCAATTACTTAGTTTCATCAGCACTCTGATAGTCCATAGATTACAAAATGCCTCCAGATATGCATCGGAGACTACTATTGGTCTTCCAGGGAACGATCAAAGAGTAGACTGTTTGAGACAAACCTACCGTGTAGGAAAGTGCGCATGGTGACTGTTGAATTCTATCCCGATGCAATTTCTGTGTTTCATCAACACTCTGATAGTCCACACATTACATAATGCCACCAGATGTGCATCGGAAACTACTACTGGTCTTCCAGGGAACGATCAAAGCGTAGACTGTTAGAGACATTACTCCCATGGAGGAAAGAGCGCATGGTCACTGTTGTATTCAATCCCGATGCAATTACTGTGTTTCATCAACACTCTGATAGTCTACACATTACAGAATGCGACGAGATGTGCATCGGAAACTACTACTGGTCTTCCAGGGAACGATCAAAACGTAGATTGTTTGAGACATTACTCCCGTACAGGAAGGTGCGCATGGTGACTGTCGTATTCAATCCCGATGCATTATCTGTGTTTCATCAACACTCTGATGGTCCACAAATGACAGAATGCCTCCAGATGTGCATCGGAAACTAGTACAGGTCTTCCAAGGGACGATCAAAGTGTAAACTCTTTGAGACATTACTCCCGTGGAGGAAAGTGAGCATGGTGACTGTTGTATTCAATCCCGATGCGTTTTCTGTGTTTCATCAACACTCTGACAGTCCACAGATTACAGAATGCCACGAGATGTTTATCGGAAACTACTACTGGTCTTCCAGGGAAAGATGAAAGCGTAGACTGTTTCAGACATTACTCTTATGGAGGATAGTGCGGATGGTGACTGTTGTATTCAATCCCAATGCAATTTCTGTGTTTCATCAACACTCTGATAGTCCAGAGATTACAGAATGCCACCAGATGTGCATCGGGAACTACTACAGGTCTTCCAAGGGACGATCAAAGCGTAGACTGTTTGAGACATAACTCCCGTGGGGGAAAGTGCGCATGGAAATTGTTGTATTCAATCCCGATCCAATTTCTGTGTTTCATCAACACTCTGATAGTCCACAGATTACAGAATGCCACCAGATGTGCATCGGAAACTACTACTGGTCTTCCAGGGAACGATCAAAGCGTAGGCTGTTAGAGACATTACTCCCATGGAGGAAAGTGCGCATGGTGACGGTTGTATTCAATCCCGATGCAATTACTGTGTTTCATCAACACTCTGATAGTCTACACATTACAGAATGCGACCAGATGTGCATCGGAAACTACTACTGGTCTTCCAGGGAACGATCAAACGGTGATTGTTTGAGACATTACTCCCGTACAGGAAAGTGCGCATGGTGACTGTTGTATTCAATCCCGATGCAATTTCTGTGTTTCATCAACACTCTGATAGTCCATAGATAACAGAATGCCTCCAGATGTGCATCGGAAACTACTACTGGTCTTCCAGGGAACGATTAAAGCGTAAACTCTTTGAGACATTACTGCCATGGAGAAAGTGCGCATGGTGACTGTTGTATTCAATCCCGGTGCAATTTCTGTGTTTCATCAAAATTCTGATAGTCCACAGATTACAGAATGCCTCCAGATGTGCATCGGAAACTACTACTGGTCTTCCAGGGAACGATCAAACCGTAGACTGTTTCAGACATTACTCCCATGCAGGATAGTGCGGATGGTGACTGTTGTATTCAATCCCAATGCAATTTCTGTGTTTCATCAACACTCTGATAGTCCACAGATTGCAGAATGCCACCAGATGTGCATCGGAAACTACTACTGGTCTTCCAGGGAACGATCAAAGCGTATAGTGTTTGAGACATTACTTTCATGAAGGAAAGTGAGCATGGTGACTGTTGTATTCAATCCCGATGCAATTTCTGTGTTTCATCAACACTCTGATAGTCCACAGATAACAGAATGCCTCCAGATGTGCATCGGAAACTACTACTGGTCTTCCAGGGAACGATCAAAGCGTAGACTGTTTAAGACATTACTCCCATGGAGGAAAGTGCGCATGGTGACTGTTGTATTCTATCCCGATGCAATTTCTGTGTTTCATCAACATTCTGATATTCCACAGATTACATAATGCCTCCAGATGTGCATCAGAAACTAGTACTGGTCTTCCAGGGAACGGATAAAGCGTAGACTGTTTGAGACATTACTCCCATGGAGGAAGGTGCGCATGGTGACTGTTGTATTCAATCCCGATGCAATTTCTGTGTTTCATCAACACTCTGATGGTCCACAGATTACAGAATGCCTCCAGAAGTGCATCGGAAACTAGTACTGGTCTTCCAAGGGACGATCAAATTGTAAACTCTTTGAGACATTACTCCCATGGAGGAAAGTGCGCATGGTGACTGTTGTATTCAATCCCGATGCGTTTTCTGTGTTTCATCAACACTCTGACAGTCCACAGATTTCAGAATGCCACGAGGTGTTTATCGGAAACTACTACTGGTCTTCCAGGGAACGATGAAAGCGTAGACTGTTTCAGACATTACTCCCATCGAGGATAGTGGGGATGGTGACTGTTGTATTCAATGCTAATGCAATTTCTGTGTTTCATCAACACTCTGATAGTCCACAGATTACAGAATGCCACCAGATGTGCATCGGAAACTACTACTGGTCTTCCAGGGAACGATCAAAGCGTAGACTGTTAGAGACATTACTCCCATGGAGGAAAGTGCGCATGGTGACGGTTGTATTCAATCCCGATGCAATTACTGTATTTCATCAACACTCTGATAGTCTACACATTACAGAATGCGACCAGATGTGCATCGGAAACTACTACTGGTCTTCCAGGGAACTATCAAAGCGTAGATTGTTTGAGACATTAATCCTGTACAGGAAAGTGCGCATGGTGACTGTTGTATTCAATCCCGATGCAATATCTGTGTTTCATCAACACTCTGATAGTCCATAGATAACAGAATGCCTCCAGATGTGCATCGGAAACTACTACTGGTCTTCCAGGGAACGATCAAAGCGTAAACTCTTTGAGACATTACTGCCATGGAGGAAAGTGCGCATGGTGACTGTTGTATTCAATCCCGGTGCAATTTCTGTGTTTCATCAACATTCTGATAGTCCACAGATTACAGAATGCCTCCAGATGTGCATCGGAAACTACTACTGGTCTTCCAGGGAACGATCAAAGCGTAGACTGTTTAAGACATTACTCCCATGGAGGAAAGTGCGCATGGTGACTGTTGTATTCAATCCCGATGCAATTTCTGTGTTTCATCAACACTCTGATGGTCCACAGATTACAGAATGCCTCCAGATGTGCATCGGGAACTACTACAGGTCTTCCAGGGAACGATCAAAGCGTAGATTGTTTGAGACATTAATCCTGTACAGGAAAGTGCGCATGGTGACTGTTGTATTCAATCCCGATGCAATTTCTGCGTTTCATCAACACTCTGATAGTCCATAGATAACAGAATGCCTCCAGATGTGCATCGGAAACTACTACTGGTCTTCCAGGGAACGATCAAAGCGTAAACTCGTTGATACATTACTCCCATGGAGGAAAGTGCTCATGGTGACTGTTGTATTCAATCCCGATGCATTTTCTGTGTTTCATCAACACTCTGACAGTCCACAGATTACAGAATGCCACGAGGTGTGGATCGGAAACTACTACTGGTCTTCCAGGGAACGATGAAAGCGTAGACTGTTTCAGACATTACTCCCATGGAGGAAAGTGCGGGTGGTGATTGTTGTATTCACTCCCAATGCAATTTCTGTGTTTCATCATCACTCTGATAGTCCACAGATTACAGAATGCCACCAGATGTGCATCGGAAACTACTGCTGGTCTTCCAGGGAACGATCAAAGCGTAGACTGTTTGAGATATTACTTTTATGGAGGAATGTGCGCATGGTGACTGTTGTATTCAATCCCGAAGCAATTACTTAGTTTCATCAGCACTCTGATAGTCCATAGATTACAAAATGCCTCCAGATATGCATCGGAGACTACTACTGGTCTTCCAGGGAACGATCAAAGAGTAGACTGTTTGAGACAAACCTCCCGTGTAGGAAAGTGCGCATGGTGACTGTTGAATTCTATCCCGATGCAATTTCTGTGTTTCATCAACACTCTGATAGTCCACACATTACATAATGCCACCAGATGTGCATCGGAAACTACTACTGGTCTTCCAGGGAACGATCAAAGCGTAGACTGTTAGAGACATTACTCCCATGGAGGAAAGTGCGCATGGTGACGGTTGTATTCAATCCCGATGCAATTACTGTGTTTCATCAACACTCTGATAGTCTACACATTACAGAATGCGACCAGATGTGCATCGGAAACTACTACTGGTCTTCCAGGGAACGATCAAACGGTGATTGTTTGAGACATTACTCCCGTACAGGAAAGTGCGCATGGTGACTGTTGTATTCAATCCCGATGCAATTTCTGTGTTTCATCAACACTCTGATAGTCCATAGATAACAGAATGCCTCCAGATGTGCATCGGAAACTACTACTGGTCTTCCAGGGAACGATTAAAGCGTAAACTCTTTGAGACATTACTGCCATGGAGAAAGTGCGCATGGTGACTGTTGTATTCAATCCCGGTGCAATTTCTGTGTTTCATCAAAATTCTGATAGTCCACAGATTACAGAATGCCTCCAGATGTGCATCGGAAACTACTACTGGTCTTCCAGGGAACGATCAAACCGTAGACTGTTTAAGACATTACTCCCATGCAGGAAAGTGCGCATGGTGACTGTTGTATTCAATCCCGATGCAATTTCTGTGTTTCATCAACACTCTGATGGTCCACAGTTTACAGAATGCCTCCAGATGTGCATCGGGAACTACTACTGGTCTTCCAGGGAACGATCAAAACGTAGACTGCTTGAGACATTACTTTTATGGAGGAATGTGCGCATGGTGACTGTTGTATTCAATATCGATGCAATTTCTGTGTTTCATCAACACTCTGATAGTCCACAGATTTCAGAATGCCTCCAGATGTGCATCGGAAATTGCTACTGGTCCTCCAGGGAACGATCAAAGCGTAGGCAGTTTGAGACATTACTCCCGTACAGGAAAGTGCTCATGGTGACTGTTGAATTCAATCCCGATGCAATTTCTGTGTTTCATCAACATTCTGATAGGCCAATTATTACAGAATGCCTCCAGATGTGCATCGGAAACTACTACTGGTCTTCCAGGGAACGATAAAAGCGTAGACTGTTTAAGACATTACTCCCATGGAGGAAAGTGCGCATGGTGACTGTTGTATTCAATCCCGATGCAATTTCTGTGTTTCATCAACACTCTGATGGGCCACAGATTACAGAATGCCTCCAGATGTGCATCGGGAACTACTACTGGTCTTCCAGGGAACGATCAAAGCGTAGACTGCTTGAGACATTACTTTTATGGAGTATGTGCGCATGGTGACTGTTGTATTCAATATCGATGCAATTTCTGTGTTTCATCAACACTCTGATATTCCACAGATTTCAGAATGCCTCCAGATGTTCATCGGAAACTGTTACTGGTCTTCCAGGGCACGATCAATGATTAAACTCGTTGAGACATTACTCCCATGGAGGAAAGTGCGCATGGTGACTGTTGTATTCAATCACAATGCATTTTCTGTGTTTCATCAACACTCTGACAGTCCACAGATTACAGAATGCCACGAGGTGTGGATCGGAAACTACTACTGGTCTTCCAGGGAACGATGAAAGCGTAGACTGTTTCAGACATTACTCCCATGGAGGAAAGTGCGGATTGTGACTGTTGTATTCAATCCCAATGCAATTTCTATGTTTCATCAACACTCTGATAGTCCACAGATTACAGAATGCCACCAGATGTGCATCGGAAACTACTGCTGGTCTTCCAGGGAACGATCAAAGCGTAGACTGTTTGAGACATTACTTTTATGGAGGAATGTGCGCATGGTGACTGTTGTATTCAATCCCGATGCAATATCTGTGTTTCATCAACACTCGGATAGTCTACATATTACAGAATGCCTCCAGATGTGCATCGGAAACTGCTACTGGTCTTCCAGGGAACGATCAAAGCGTAAACTCTTTGAGACATTACTCCCATGGAGGGAAGTGCGCATGGTGACTGTTGTATTCAATCCCGATGCATTTTCTGTGTTTCATCAACACTCTGATAGTCCACAGATTACAGAATGCCAAGAGATGTGGATCGGAAACTTTTACTGGTCTTCCAGGGAACGATGGAACCGTAGACTGTTTCAGACATTACTCCCATGGAGGAAAGTGCGGATGGTGACTGTTGTATTCAATCCCAATGCAATTTCTGTGTTTCATCAAAACTCAGATAGTCCACAGATTACAGAATGCCACCAGATGTGCATCGGAAACTACTACTGGTCTTCCAGGGAACGATCAAAGCGCGGACTGTTTGAGACACTACTTTTATGGAGGAATGTGCGCATGATAACTGTTGTATTCAATCCCGAAGCAATTTCTGTGTTTCATCAGCACTCAGATAGTCCACAGATTACAGAATGCCTCGAGATATGCATCGGTGACTACTACTGGTCTTCCAGGGAACGATCAAAGCGTAGACTGTTTGAGACATACCTCCCGTGGAGGAAACTGCGCATGGTGACTGTTGTATTCAAACCCGATGCAATTTCTGTGTTTCATCAACACTCTGATAGTCCACAGATTACAGAATGCCATCAGATGTGCATCGGAAACTACTACTGGTCTTCCAGGGAACGATCAAAGCGTAGACTGTAAGAGACATTACTCCCATGGAGGAAAGTGCGCATGGTGACTGTTGTATTCAATCCCGATGCAATTACTGTGTTTCATCAACACTCTGATAGTCTACACATTACAGAATGCGACCAGATGTGCATCGGAAACTACTACTGGTCTTCCAGGGAACGATCAAAGTGTAGATTGTTTGAGACATTACTCCCGTACAGGAAAGTGCTAATGGTGACTGTTGTATTCAATCCCGATGCAATTTCTGTGTTTCATCAACATTCTGATAGGCCACATATTACAGAATGCCACCAGATGTGCATCGGAAACTACTGCTGGTCTTCCAGGGAACGATCAAAGCGTAAACTCGTTGAGACATTACTCCCATGGAGGAAAGTGCGCATGGTGACTGTTGTATTCAATCCCGATGCATTTTCTGTGTTTCATCAACACTCTGATAGTCCACAGATTACAGAATGCCACCAGATGTGCACCGGAAACTACTACTGGTCTTCCAGGGAACGATCAAAGCGTAGACTGTTTGAGACATTACTTTTATGGAGGAATGTGCGCATGGTGACTGTTGTATTCAATCCCGATGCAATTTCTGTGTTTCATCAACATTCGGGTAGTCTACATATTACAGAATGCCTCCAGATGTGCATCGGAAACTGCTACTGGTCTTCCAGGGAACGATCAAAGCGTAAACTCTTTGAGACATTACTCCCATGGAGTGAAGTGCGCATGGTGACTGTTGTATTCAATCCCGATGCATTTTCTGTGTTTCATCAACACTCTGATAGTCCACAGATTACAGAATGCCAAGAGATGTGGATCGGAAACTTTTACTGGTCTTCCAGGGAACGATGGAATCGCAGACTCTTTCAGACATTACTCCCATGGAGGAAAGTGCGGATGGTGACTGTTGTATTAAATCCCAATGCAATTTCTATGTTTCATCAACACTCTGATAGTCCACAGATTACAGAATGCCACCAGATGTGCATCGGAAACTACTGCTGGTCTTCCAGGGAACGATCAAAGCGTAGACTGTTTGAGACATTACTTTTATGGAGTAATGTGCGCATGGTGACTGTTGTATTCAATATGGATGCAATTTCTGTGTTTCATCAACACTCTGATATTCCAAAGATTTCAGAATGCCACCAGATGTGCATCGGAAACTACTGCTGGTCTTCCAGGGAACGATCAAAGCGTAGACTGTTTGAGACATTACTTTTATGGAGTAATGTGCGCATGGTGACTGTTGTATTCAATATGGATGCAATTTCTGTGTTTCATCAACACTCTGATATTCCACAGATATCAGAATGCCTCCAGATGTGCAACGGAAACTGCTACTGGTCTTCCAGGGAACGATCAAAGCGTAAACTCGTTGAGACATTACTCCCATGGAGAAAGTGCGCATGGTGACTGTTGTATTCAATCCCGATGCAATTACTGTGTTTCATCAACACTCTGATAGTCTACACATTACAGAATGCGACCAGATGTGCATCGGAAACTACTACTGGTCTTCCAGGGAACGATCAAAGCGTAGATTTTTTGAGACATTACTCCCGTACAGGAAAGTGCGCATGGTGACTGTTGTATTCAATCCCGATGCAATTTCTGTGTTTCATCAACATTCTGATAGTCCACAGATTACAGAATGCCTCCAGATGTGCATCGGAAACTACTACTGGTCTTCCAGGGAACGATCAAAGCGTAGATTGTTTGAGACATTACTCCCGTACAGGAAAGTGCGCATGGTGACTGTTGTATTCAACCCCGATGCAATTTCTGTGTTTCATCAACACTCTGATGGGCCACAGATTACAGAATGCCTCCAGATGTGCATCGGGAACTACTACTGGTCTTCCAGGGAACGATCAAAGCGTAGACTGCTTGAGACATTACTTTTATGGAGTATGTGCGCATGGTGACTGTTGTATTCAATATCGATGCAATTTCTGTGTTTCATCAACACTCTGATATTCCACAGATTTCAGAATGCCTCCAGATGTGCATCGGAAACTGTTACTGGTCTTCCAGGGAACGATCAAAGCGTAAACTCGTTGAGACATTACTCCCATGGAGGAAAGTGCGCATGGTGACTGTTGTATTCAACCCCAATGCATTTTCTGTGTTTCATCAACACTCTGACAGTCCACAGATTACAGAATGCCACGAGGTGTGGATCGGAAACTACTACTGGTCTTCCAGGGAACGATGAAAACGTAGACTGTTTCAGACATTACTCCCATGGAGGAAAGTGCGGATGGTGACTGTTGTATTCAATCCCAATGCAATTTCTATGTTTCATCAACACTCTGATAGTCCACAGATTACAGAATGCCACCAGATGTGCATCGGAAACTACTGCTGGTCTTCCAGGGAACGATCAAAGCGTAGACTGTTTGAGACATTACTTTTATGGAGGAATGTGCGCATGGTGACTGTTGTATTCAATCCCGATGCAATTTCTGTGTTTCATCAACACTCGGATAGTCTACATATTACAGAATGCCTCCAGATGTGCATCGGAAACTGCTACTTGTCTTCCAGGGAACGATCAAAGCGTAAACTCTTTGAGACATTACTCCCATGGAGGGAAGTGCGCATGGTGACTGATGTATTCAATCCTGATGCATTTTCTGTGTTTCATCAACACTCTGATAGTCCACAGATTACAGAATGCCAAGAGATGTGGATCGGAAACTTTTACTGGTCTTCCAGGGAACGATGGAACCGCAGACTGTTTCAGACATTACTCCCATGGAGGAAAGTGCGGATAGTGACTGTTGTATTCAATCCCAATGCAATTTCTGTGTTTCATCAAAACTCTGATAGTCCACAGATTACAGAATGCCACCAGATGTGCATCGGAAACTACTACTGGTCTTCCAGGGAACGATCAAAGCGCAGACTGTTTGAGACACTACTTTTATGGAGGAATGTGCGCATGATGACTGTTGTATTCAACCCCGATGCAATTTCTGTGTTTCATCAACACTCTGATGGGCCACAGATTACAGAATGCCTCCAGATGTGCATCGGGAACTACTACTGGTCTTCCAGGGAACGATCAAAGCGTAGTCTGCTTGAGACATTACTTTTATGGAGTATGTGCGCATGGTGACTGTTGTATTCAATATCGATGCAATTTCTGTGTTTCATCAACACTCTGATGTTCCACAGATTTCAGAATGCCTCCAGATGTGCATCGGAAACTGTTACTGGTCTTCCAGGGAACGATCAAAGCGTAAACTCGTTGAGACATTACTCCCATGGAGGAAAGTGCGCATGGTGACTGTTGTATTCAACCCCAATGCATTTTCTGTGTTTCATCAACATTCTGATAGGCCACAAATTACAGAATGCCTCCAGATGTGCATCGGAAACTACTACTGGTCTTCCAGGGGACGATCAAAGCGTAGACTGTTTAAGACATTACTCCCATGGAGGAAAGTGCGCATGGTGACTGTTGTATTCAATCCCGATGCAATTTCTGTGTTTCATCAACACTCTGATGGGCCACAGATTACAGAATGCCTCCAGATGTGCATCGGGAACTACTACTGGTCTTCCAGGGAACGATCAAAGCGTAGACTGCTTGAGACATTACTTTTATGGAGTATGTGCGCATGGTGACTGTTATATTCAATATCGATGCAATTTCTGTGTTTCATCAACACTCTGATATTCCACAGATTTCAGAATGCATCCAGATGTGCATCGGAAACTGTTACTGGTCTTCCAGGGAACGATCAAAACGTAAACTCGTTGAGACATTACTCCCGTGGAGGAAAGTGCGCATGGTGACTGTTGTATTCAATCCCAATGCATTTTCTGTGTTTCATCAACACTCTGACGGTCCACAGATTACAGAATGCCACGAGGTGTGGATCGGAAACTACTACTGGTCTTCCAGGGAACGATGAAAGCGTAGACTGTTTCAGACATTACTCCCATGGAGGAAAGTGCGGATGGTGACTGTTGTATTCAATCCCAATGCAATTTCTATGTTTCATCAACACTCTGATAGTCCACAGATTACAGAATGCCACAAGATGTGCATCGGAAACTACTGCTGGTCTTCCAGGGAACGATCAAAGTGTAGACTGTTTGAGACATTACTTTTATGGAGGAATGTGCGCATGGTGACTGTTGTATTCAATCCCGATGCAATTTCTGTGTTTCATCAACACTCGGATAGTCTACATATTACAGAATGCCTCCAGATGTGCATCGCAAACTGCTACTGGTCTTCCAGGGAACGATCAAAGCGTAAACTCTTTGAGACATTACTCCCATGGAGGGAAGTGCGCATGGTGACTGTTGTATTCAATCCCGATGCATTTTCTGTGTTTCATCAACACTCTGATAGTCCACAGATTATAGAATGCCAAGAGATGTGGATCGGAAACTTTTACTGGTCTTCCAGGGAACGATGGAACCGTAGACTGTTTCAGACATTACTCCCATGGAGGAAAGTGCGGATGGTGACTGTTGTATTCAATCCCAATGCAATTTCTGTGTTTCATCAAAACTCTGATAGTCCACAGATTACAGAATGCCACCAGATGTGCATCGGAAGCTACTACTGGTCTTCCAGGGAACGATCAAAGCGTAGACTGTTTGAGACATACCTCCCGTGGAGGAAACTGCGCATGGTGACTGTTGTATTCAAACCCGATGCAATTTCTGTGTTTCATCAACACTCTGATAGTCCACAGATTACAGAATGCCATCAGATGTGCATCGGAAACTACTACTGGTCTTCCAGGGAACGATCAAAGCGTAGACTGTAAGAGACATTACTCCCATGGAGGAAAGTGCGCATGGTGACTGTTGTATTCAATCCCGATGTGATTACTGTGTTTCATCAACACTCTGATAGTCTACACATTACAGAATGCGACCAGATGTGCATCGGAAACTACTACTGGTCTTCCAGGGAACGATCAAAGCGTAGACTGTAAGAGACATTACTCCCATGGAGGGAAGTGCGCATGGTGACTGTTATATTCAATCCCGATGCAATTACTGTGTTTCATCAACACTCTGATAGTCTACACATTACAGAATGCGACCAGATGTGCATCGGAAACTACTACTGGTCTTCCAGGGAACAATCAAAGCGTATATTGTTTGAGACTTTACTCCCGTACAGGAAAGTGCTCATGGTGACTGTTGTATTCAATCCCGATGCAATTTCTGTGTTTCATCAACATTCTGATAGGCCACATATTACAGAATGCCTCCAGATGTGCATCGGAAACTACTACTGGTCTTCCAGGGAACGATCAATGCGTAGACTGTTTAAGACATTACTCCCATGGAGGTAAGTGCGCATGGTGACTGTTGTATTCAATCCCGATGCAATTTCTGTGTTTCATCAACACTCTGATGGGCCACAGATTACAGAATGCCTCCAGATGTGCATCGGGAACTACTACTGGTCTTCCAGGGAACGATCAAAGCGTAGACTGCTTGAGACATTACTTTTATGGAGTAATGTGCGCATGGTGACTGTTGTATTCAATATGGATGCAATTTCTGTGTTTCATCAACACTCTGATATTCCACAGATTTCAGAATGCCTCCAGATGTGCAACGGAAACTGCTACTGGTCTTCCAGGGAACGATCAAAGCGTAAACTCTTTGAGACATTACTCCCATGGAGGGAAGTGCGCATGGTGACTGTTGTATTCAATCCCGATGCAATTACTGTGTTTCATCAGCACTCTGATATTCCACAGATTACAGAATGCCTCCAGATATGCTTCGGAGACTACTACTGGTCTTCCAGGGAACGATCAAAGCGTAGACTGTTTGAGACATACCTCCTGTGGAGGAAAGTGCGCATGGTGACTGTTGTATTCAATCCCGATGCAATTTCTGTGTTTCATCAACACTCTGATAGTCCACAGATTACATAATGCCACCAGATGTGCATCGGAAACTACTACTGGTCTTCCAGGGAACGATCAAAGCGTAGACTGTTAGAGACATAACTCCCGTGGAGGAAAGTGCGCATGGAGACTGTTGTATTCAATCCCGATGCAATTTCTGTGTTTCATCAACACTCTGATAGACCACAGATTACAGAATGCCAACAGATGTGCATCGGAAACTACTACTGGTCTTCCAGGGAACGATCAAAGCGTAGACTGTTATAGACATTACTCTCATGGAGGAAAGTGCGCATGGTGACTGTTGTATTCAATATCAATGCAATTTCTGTGTTTCATCAACACTCTGATATTCCACAGATTTCAGAATGCCTCCAGATGTGCATCGGAAACTGCTACTGGTCTTCCAGGAAACGATCAAAGCGTAATCTCGTTGATACATTACTCCCATGGAGGAAAGTGCTCATGGTGACTGTTGTATTCAATCCCGATGCAATTACTGTGTTTCATCAACACTCTGATAGTCTACACATTACGGAATGCGACGAGATGTGCATCGGAAACTACTACTGGTCTTCCAGGGAACGATCAAAGCGTAGATTGTTTGAGACATTACTCCCGTACAGGAAAGTGCGCATGGTGACTGTTGTATTCAATCCCGATGCAATTTCTGTGTTTCATCAACACTCTGATAGTCCATAGATAACAGAATGCCTCCAGATGTGCATCGGAAACTACTACTGGTCTTCCAGGGAACGATCAAAGCGTAAACTCTTTGAGACATTACTGCCATGGAGGAAAATGCGCATGGTGACTGTTGTATTCAATCCCGATGCAATTTCTGTGTTTCATCAACATTCTGATAGTCCACAGATTACAGAATGCCTCCAGATGTGCATCGGAAACTACTACTGCTCTTCCAGGGAACGATCAAAGCGTAGACTTTTTAAGACATTACTCCCATGGAGGAAAGTGCGCATGGTGACTTTTGTATTCAATCCCGATGCAATTTCTGTGTTTCATCAAAACTCTGATGGTCCACAGATTACAGAATGCCTCCAGATGTGCATCGGGAACTACTACTGGTCTTCCAGGGAACGATCAAATCGTAGACTGCTTGAGACATTACCTTTATGGAGGAATGTGCGCATGGTGACTGTTGTATTCAATACCGATGCAGTTTCTCTGTTTCATCAACACTCTGATAGTCCACAGATTTCAGAATACCAAGAGATGTGGATCGGAAACTACTACTGGTCTTCCAGGGAACGATGGAAGCGTAGACTGTTTCAGACATTACTCCCATGGAGGAAAGTGCGCATGGTGACTGTTGTATTCAATCCCGATGCAATTTCTGTGTTTCATCAACACTCTGATGGTCCACTGATTACAGAATGCCTCCAGATGTGCATCGGGAACTACTACTGGTCTTCCAGGGAACGATCAAAGCGTAGACTGTTTGAGACACAACTTTTATGGAGGAATGTGCGCATGATGACTGTTGTATTCAATCCCGAAGCAATTACTGTGTTTCATCGGCACTCTGATAGTCCACAGATTACAGAATGCCTCCAGATATGCATCGGAGACTACTACTGGTCTTCCAGGGAACGATCAAAGCGTAGACTGTTTGAGACATACCTCCCGTGGAGGAAAGTGCGCATGGTGACTGTTGTATTCAATCCCGATGCAATTTCTGTGTTTCATCAACACTCTGATAGTCCACAGATTACATAATGCCACCAGATGTGCATCGGAAACTACTACTGGTCTTCCAGGGAACGATCAAAGCGTAGACTGTTAGAGACATTACGCCCATGGAGGAAAGTGAGCATGGTGACGGTTGTATTCAATCCCGATGCAATTACTGTGTTTCATCAACACTCTGATAGTCTACACGTTACAGGATGCGACCAGATGTGCATCGGAAACTACTACTGGTCTTCCAGGGAACGATCAAAGCGTAGATTGTTTGAGACATTACTCTCGTACAGGAAAGTGCGCATGGTGACTGTTGTATTCAATCCCGAAGCAATTTCTGTGTTTCATCAACACTCTGATAGTCCATAGATAACAGAATGCCTCCAGATGTGCATCGGAAACTACTACTGGTCTTCCAGGGAACGATCAAAGCGTAAACTCTTTGTGACATTACTGCCATGGAGGAAAGTGCGCATGGTGACTGTTGTATTCAATCCCGATGCAATTTCTGTGTTTCATCAACATTCTGATAGTCCACAGATTACAGAGTGCCTCCAGATGTGCATCGGAAACTACTACTGGTCTTCCAGGGAACGATCAAAGCGTAGACTGTTTAAGACATTACTCCCATGGAGGAAAGTGCGCATGGTGATTGTTGTATTCAATCCCGATGCAATTTCTGTGTTTCATCAACACTCTGATGGTCCACAGGTTACAGAATGCCTCCAGATGTGCATCGGGAACTAATACTGGTCTTCCAGGGAACGATCAAATCGTAGACTGCTTGAGACATTACTTTTATGGAGGAATGTGCGCATGGTGACTGTTGTATTCAATATCGTTGCAATTTCTGTGTTTCATCAACACTCTGATAGTCCACAGATTTCAGAATGCCTCCATATGTGCATCGGAAACTGCTACTGGTCTTCCAGGGAACGATCAAAGCGTAAACTCGTTGAGACATTACTCCCATGGAGTAAAGTGCGCATGGTGACTGTTGTAATCAATCCCGATGCATTTTCTGTGTTTCATCAACACTCTGACAGTCCACAGTTTACAGAATGCCACGTGGTGTGGATCGGAAACTACTACTGGTCTTCCAGGGAACGATCAAAGCGTAGACTGTTTGAGACATACCTCCCGTGGAGGAAACTGCGCATGGTGACTGTGGTATTCAATCCCGATGCAATTTCTGTGTTTCATCAACACTCTTATAGTCTACATATTACAGAATGCCTCCAGATGTGCATCGGAAACTGGTACTGGTCATCCAGGGAACGATCAAATCGTAAACTCTTTGAGACATTACTCCCATGGAGAGAAGTGCGCATGGTGACTGTTGTATTCAATCCCGATGCATTTTCTGTGTTTCATCAACACTCTGATAGTCCACAGATTACAGAATGCCAAGAGATGTGGATCGGAAACTACTACTGGTCTTCCAGGGAACGATGGAAGCGTACACTGTTTCAGACATTACTCCCATGGAGGAAAGTGCGGATGGTGACTGTTGTATTCAATCCCGATGCAATTTCTGTGTTTCATCAACACTCTGATAGTCCACAGATTACATAATGCCACCAGATGTGCATCGGAAACTACTACTGGTCTTCCAGGGAACGATCAAAGCGTAGACTGTTAGAGACATAACTCCCGTGGAGGAAAGTGCGCATGGAGACTGTTGTATTCAATCCCGATGCAATTTCTGTGTTTCATCAACACCTTGATAGACCACAGATTACAGAATGCCAACAGATGTGCATCGGAAACTACTACTGGTCTTCCAGGGAACGATCAAAGCGTAGACTGTTATAGACATTACTCCCATGGAGGAAAGTGCGCATGGTGACTGTAGTATTCAATATCGATGCAATTTCTGTGTTTCATCAACACTCTGATATTCCACAGATTTCAGAATGCCTCCAGATGTGTATCGGAAACTGCTACTGGTCTTCCAGGAAACGATCAAAGCGTAAACTCGTTGATACATTACTCCCATGGAGGAAAGTGCTCATGGTGACTGTTGTATTCAATCCCGATGCATTTTCTGTGTTTCATCAACACTCTGACAGTCCACAGATTACAGAATGCCACGAGGTGTGGATCGGAAACTACTACTGGTCTTCCAGGGAACGATGAAAGCGTAGACTGTTTCAGAAATTACTCCCATGAAGCAAAGTGCGGGTGGTGACTGTTGTATTCAATCCCAATGCAATTTCTGTGTTTCATCAACACTCTGATAGTCCATAGATTACAGAATGCCACCAGATGTGCATCGGAAACTACTGCTGGTCTTCCAGGGAACGATCAAAGCGTAGACTGTTTGAGACATTACTTTTATGGAGGAATGTGCGCATGGTGACTGTTGTATTCAATCCCGAAGCAATTACTGTGTTTCATCAGCACTCTGATAATCCACAGATTACAGAATGCCTCCAGATATGCATCGGAGACTACTACTGGTCTTCCAGGGAACGATCAAAGCGTAGACTGTTTGAGACATACCTCCCGTGTAGGAAAGTGCGCATGGTGACTGTTGTATTCTATCCCGATGCAATGTCTGTGTTTCATCAACACTCTGATAGTCCACACATTACATAATGCCACCAGATGTGCATCGGAAACTACTACTGGTCTTCAAGGGAACGATCAAAGCGTAGACTGTTAGAGACATTACTCCCGTGGAGGAAAGTGCGCATGGTCACTGTAGTATTCAATCCCGATGCAATTACTGTGTTTCATCAACACTCTGATAGTCTACACATTACAGAATGCGACGAGATGTGCATCGGAAACTACTACTGGTCTTCCAGGGAACGATCAAAGCGTAGATTGTTTGAGACATTACTCCCGTACAGCAAAGTGCGCATGGTGACTGTTGTATTCAATCCCGATGCAATTTCTGTGTTTCATCAACACTCTGATAGTCCATAGATAACAGAATGCCTCCAGATGTGCATCGGAAACTACTACTGGTCTTCCAGGGAACGATCAAAGCGTAAACTTTTTGAGACATTACTGCCATGGAGGAAAGTGCGCATGGTGACTGTTGTATTCAATCCCGATGCAATTTCTGTGTTTCATCAACATTCTAATAGTCCACAGATTACAGAATGCCTCCAGATGTGCATCGGAAACTACTACTGGTCTTCCAGGGAACGATCAAAGCGTAGACTTTTTAAGACATTACTCCCATGGAGGAATGTGCGCATGGTGACTGTTGTATTCAATCCCGATGCAATTTCTGTGTTTCATCAAAACTCTGATGGTCCACAGATTACAGAATGCCTCCAGATGTGCATCGGGAACTACTACTGGTCTTCCAGGGAACGATCAAATCGTAGACTGCTTGAGACATTACTTTTATGGAGGAATGTGCGCATGGTGACTGTTGTATTCAATATCGATGCAATTTCTCTGTTTCATCAACACTCTGATAGTCCACAGATTTCAGAATGCCAAGAGATGTGGATCGGAAACTACTACTGGTCTTCCAGGGAACGATGGAAGCGTAGACTGTTTCAGACATTACTCCCATGGAGGAAAGTGCGCATGGTGACTGTTGTATTCAATCCCGATGCAATTTCTGTGTTTCATCAACACTCTGATGGTCCACAGATTACAGAATGCCTCCAGATGTGCATCGGGAACTACTACTGGTCTTCCAGGGAACGATCAAAGCGTAGACTGTTTGAGACACAACTTTTATGGAGGAATGTGCGCATGATGACTGTTGTATTCAATCCCGAAGCAATTACTGTGTTTCATCAGCACTCTGATAGTCCACAGATTACAGAATGCCTCCAGATATGCATCGGAGACTACTACTGGTCTTCCAGGGAACGATCAAAGCGTAGACTGTTTGAGACATACCTCCCGTGGAGGAAAGTACGCATGGTGACTGTTGTATTCAATCCCGATGCAATTTCTGTGTTTCATCAACACTCTGATAGTCCACAGATTACATAATGCCACCAGATGTGCATCGGAAACTACTACTGGTCTTCCAGGGAACCATCAAAGCGTAGACTGTTAGAGACATAACTCCCGTGGAGGAAAGTGCGCATGGAGACTGTTGTATTCAATCCCGATGCAATTTCTGTGTTTCATCAACACTCTGATAGTCCACAGATTACAGAATGTAACCAGATGTGCATCGGAAACTACTACTGGTCTTCCAGGGAACGATCAAAGCGTAGACTGTTAGAGACATTACTCCCATGGAGGAAAGTGAGCATGGTGACGGTTGTATTCAATCCCGATGCAATTACTGTGTTTCATCAACACTCTGATAGTCTACACATTACAGGATGCGACCAGATGTGCATCGGAAACTACTACTGGTCTTCCAGGGAACGATCAAAGCGTAGATTGTTTGAGACATTACTCCCGTACAGGAAAGTGCGCATGGTGACTGTTGTATTCAATCCCGAAGCAATTTCTGTGTTTCATCAACACTCTGATAGTCCATAGATAACAGAATGCCTCCAGATGTGCATCGGAAACTACTACTGGTCTTCCAGGGAACGATCAAAGCGTAGACTGTTTAAGACATTACTGCCATGGAGGAAAGTGCGCATGGTGACTGTTGTATTCAATCCCGATGCAATTTCTGTGTTTCATCAACATTCTGATAGTCCACAGATTACAGAGTGCCTCCAGATGTGCATCGGAAACTACTACTGGTCTTCCAGGGAACGATCAAAGCGTAGACTGTTTAAGACATTACTCCCATGGAGGAAAGTGCGCATGGTGACTGTTGTATTCAATCCCGATGCAATTTCTGTGTTTCATCAACACTCTGATGGTCCACAGGTAACAGAATGGCTCCAGATGTGCATCGGGAACTAATACTGGTCTTCCAGGGAACGATCAAATCGTAGACTGCTTGAGACATTACTTTTATGGAGGAATGTGCGCATGGTGACTGTTGTATTCAATATCGATGCAATTTCTGTGTTTCATCAACACTCTGATAGTCCACAGATTTCAGAATGCCTCCAGATGTGCATCGGAAACTGCTACTGGTCTTCCAGGGAACGATCAAAGCGTAAACTCGTTGAGACATTACTCCCATGGAGGAAAGTGCGCATGGTGACTGTTGTAATCAATCCCGATGCATTTTCTGTGATTCATCAACACTCTGACAGTCCACAGATTACAGAATGCCACGTGGTGTGGATCGGAAACTACTACTGGTCTTCCAGGGAACGATGGAAACGTAGACTGTTTCAGACATTACTCCCATGGAGGAAAGTGCGGATGGTGACTGTTGTATTCAATCCCAATGCAATTTCTGTGTTTCATCAAAACACTGATAGTCCACAGATTACAGAATGCCACCAGATGTGCATCGGAAACTACTACTGGTCTTCCAGGGAACGATCAAAGCGCAGACTGTTTGAGACACTACTTTTCTTGAGGAATGTGCGCATGATGACTGTTGTATTCAATCCCGTAGCAATTTCTGTGTTTCATCAGCACTCTGATAGTCCACAGATTACAGAATGCCTCCAGATATGCGTCGGAGTCTACTACTGGTCTTCCAGGGAACGATCAAAGCGTAGACTGTTTGAGACATACCTCCCGTGGAGGAAACTGCGCATGGTGACTGTGGTATTCAATCCCGATGCAATTTCTGTGTTTCATCAACACTCTGATAGTCTACATATTACAGAATGCCTCCAGATGTGCATCGGAAACTGGTACTGGTCATCCAGGGAACGATCAAATCGTAAACTCTTTGAGACATTACTCCCATGGAGAGAAGTGCGCATGGTGACTGTTGTATTCAATCCCGATGCATTTTCTGTGTTTCATCAACACTCTGATAGTCCACAGATTACAGAATGCCAAGAGATGTAGATCGGAAACTACTACTGGTCTTCCAGGGAACGATGGAAGCGTAGACTGTTTCAGACATTACTCCCATGGAGGAAAGTGCGGATGGTGACTGTTGTATTCAATCCCGATGCAATTTCTGTGTTTCATCAACACTCTGATAGTCCACAGATAACAGAATGCCTCCAGATGTTCATCGGAAACTACTACTAGTCTGCCAGGGAACGATCAAAGCGTAGACTGTTTGAGACATTACTTTTATGGAGGAATGTGCGCGTGGTGACAGTTGTATTCAACCCCGATGCGATTTCTGTGTTTCATCAAACCTCTCATAGTCCACAGATTACAGTATGCCTCCAGATGTGCATCGGTAACTACTACTGGTCTTCATGGGAACGATCAAAACGTACACTCTTTGTGACATTACTCCCATGGAGGAAAGTGCGCATCGTGACTGTTGTATTCAATCCCGATGTATTTTCTGTCTTTCATCAACCTTCTGATAGTCCACAGATTACAGAATGCCTCCAGATGTGCATCGGAAACTACTGCTGGTCTTCCAGGGAACGATCAAAGCGTAGACTGTTTGAGACATTACTTTTATGGAGGAATGTGCGCATGGTGTCTGTTGTATTCAATGCGGATGCAATTTCTGTGTTTCATCAACACTCTGATAGTCCACAGATTTCAGAATGCCTCCGGATGTGCATCGGAAACTGCTACTGGTCTTCCAGGTAACGATCAAAGCGTAAACTCGTTGAGACATTACTCCCATGGAGGAAAGTGCGCATGGTGACTGTTGTAAGCAATCCCGATGCTTTTTCTGTGTTTCATCAACACTCTGACAGTCCACAGATTACAGAATGCCACGTGGTGTGGATCGTAAACTACTACTGGTCTTCCAGGGAACGATGAAAGCGTAAACTGTTTCAGACATTACTCCCATGGAGGAAAGTGCGGATGGTGACTGTTGTATTCTATCCCAATGCAATTTCTGTGTTTCATCAACACTCGGATAGTCCACAGATTACAGAATGCCACCAGATGTGCATTGCAAACTACTGCTGGTCTTCCAGGGAACGATCAAAGCGTAGACTGTTTGAGACATTACTCCCATGGAGGGAAGTGCGCATGGTGACTGTTGTATTCAATCCCGATGCATTTTCTGTGTTTCATCAACACTCTGATAGTCCACAGATTACAGAATGACTCCAGATGTGCATCGGAAACTACTGCTGGTCTTCCAGGGAACGATCAAAGCGCAGACTGTTTGAGACATTACTCCCATGGAGGAAAGTGCGGATGGTGACTGTTGCATTCAATCCCAATGCAATTTCTGTGTTCCATCAAAACACTGATAGTCCACAGATTACAGAATGCCACCAGATGTGCATCGGAAACTACTACTGGTCTTCCAGGGAACGATCACAGCGCAGACTGTTTGAGACACTACTTTTCTTGAGGAATGTGCGCATGATGACTGTTGTATTCAATCCCGAAGCAATTTCTGTGTTTCATCAGCACTCTGATAGTCCACAGATTACAGAATGCCACGAGGTGTTGATCGGAAACTACTACTGGTCTTCCAGGGAACGATCAAAGCGTAGACTGTTAGAGACACAAATTTTATGGAGGAATGTGCGCATGATGACTGTTGTATTCAATCCCGAAGCAAATACTGTGTTTCATCAGCACTCTGATAGTCCACAGATTACAGAATGCCTCCAGATATGCATCGGAGACTACTACTGGTCTTCCAGGGAACGATCAAAGCGTAGACTGTTTGAGACATACCTCCCGTGGAGGAAAGTGCGAATGGTGACTGTTTTATTCAATCCCGATGCAATTTCTGTGTTTCATCAACACTCTGATAGTCCACAGATTACATAATGCCACCAGATGTGCATCGGAAACTACTACTGGTCTTCCAGGTAACGATCAAAGCGTAGACTGTTAGAGACATAACTCCCGTGGAGGAAAGTGCGCATGGAGACTGTTGTATTAAATCCCGATGCAATTTCTGTGTTTCATCAACACTCTGATAGTCCACAGATTACAGAATGCCACCAGATGTGCATCGGAAACTACTACTGGCCTTCCAGGGAACGATCAAAGCGTAGACTGTTAGAGACATTACTCCCATGGAGGAAAGTGCGCATGGTGACGGTTGTATTCAATCCCGATGCAATTACTGTGTTTCATCAACACTCTGATAGTCTACACATTACAGGATGCAACCAGATGTGCATCGGAAACTACTACTGGTCTTCCAGGGAACGATCAAAGCGTAGATTGTTTGAGACATTACTCCCGTACAGGAAAGTGCGCATGGTGACTGTTGTATTCAATCCCGATGTAATTTCTGTGTTACATCAACACTCTGATTGTCCATAGATAACAGAATGCCTCCAGATGTGCATCGAAAACTACTACTGGTCTACCAGGGAACGATCAAAGCGTAAACTCTTTGTGACATTACTGCCATGGAGGAAAGTGCGCATGGTGACTGTTGTATTCAATCCCGATGCAATTTCTGTGTTTCATCAACATTCTGATAGTCCACAGATTACAGAATGCCTCCAGATGTGCATTGGAAACTACTGCTGGTCTTCCAGGGAACGATCAAAGCGTAGACTGTTTGAGACATTACTTTTATGGAGGAATGTGCGCATGGTGACTGTTGTATTCAATCCCGATGCAATTTCTGTGTTTCATCAACACTTTGATATTCTACATATTACAGAATGCCTCCAGATATGCAACGGAAACTGGTACTGGTCTTCCAGGGAACGATCCAAGCGTAAACTCTTTGAGACATTACTCCCATGGAGGGAAGTGCGCATGGTGACTGTTGTATTCAATCCCGATGCATTTTCTGTGTTTCCCCAACACTCTGATGGTCCACAGATTACAGAATGCCTCCAGATGTGCATCGGGAACTAATACTGGTCTTCCAGGGAACGATCAAAGCGTAGACTGCTTGAGACATTACTTTTATGGAGGAATGTGCGCATGGTGACTGTTGTATTCAATATCGATGCAATTTCTGTGTTTCATCAACACTCTGATAGTCCACAGATTACAGAATGCCTCCAGATGTGCATCGTAAGCTACTGCTGGTCTTCCTGGGAACGATCAAAGCGTAGACTGTTTGAGACATTACTCCCATGGAGGAAAGTGCGGATGGTGACTGTTGTATTCAATCCCAATGCAATTTCTGTGTTTCATCAAAACACTGATAGTCCACAGATTACAGAATGCCACCAGATGCGCATCGGAAACTACTACTGGTCTTCGAGGGAACGATCAAAGCGCAGACTGTTTGAGACACTACTTTTCTTGAGGAATGTGCGCATGATGACTGTTGTATTCAATCCCGAAGCAATTTCTGTGTTTCATCAGCACTCTGATAGTCCACAGATTACAGAATGCCAAGAGATGTGGATCGGAACCTACTACTGGTCTTCCAGGGAACGATGGGAGCGTAGACTGTTTCAGACATTACTCCCATGGAGGAAAGTGCGGATGGTGACTGTTGTATTCAATCCCAATGCAATTTCTGTGTTTCATCAAAACACTGATAGTCCACAGATTACAGAATGCCACCAGATGTGCATCGGAAACTACTACTCGTCTTCCAGGGAACGATCAAAGCGCAGACTGTTTGAGACACTACTTTTTTTGAGGAATGTGCGCATGATGACTGTTGTATTCAATCCCGAAGCAATTTCTGTGTTTCATCAGCACTCTGATAGTCCACAGATTACAGAATGCCCCCAGATATGCGTCGGAGTCTACTATACGATCAAAGCGTAGACTGTTTGAGACATACCTCCCGTGGAGGAAACTGCGCATGGTGACTGTTGTATTCAATCCCGATGCAATTTCTGTGTTTCATCAACACTCTGATAGTCTACATATTACAGGATGCCTCCAGATGTGCATCGGAAACTGGTGCTGGTCATCCAGGGAACGATCAAAGCGTAAACTCTTTGAGACATTACTCCCATGGAGGGAAGTGCGCATGGTGACTGTTGTATTCAATCCCGATGCATTTTCTGTGTTTCATCAACACTCTGATAGTCCACAGATTACAGAATGCCAAGAGATGTGGGTCGGAAACTACTACTGGTCTTCCAGGGAACGATGGAAGCGTAGACTGTTTCAGACATTACTCCCATGGAGGAAAGTGCGGATGGTGACTGTTGTATTTAATCCCGATGCATTTTCTGTGTTTCATCAACACTCTGATAGTCCACAGATTACAGAATGCTTCCAGATGTGCATCGGAAACTACTACTGGTCTTCCAGGGAATGATCAAATCGTAGACTGTTAGAGACATTACTCCCATGGAGGAAAGTGCGCATGGTGACTGTTATATTCAATTCCGATGCAATTTCTGTGTTTCATCAACACTCAGATAGTCCACAGATTACTGAATGCTTCCAGATGTGCATCGGAAACTACTACTGGTCTTCCAGGGAATGATCAAAGCGTATACTGTTTGAGACTTTACTTTTATGGAGGAAAGTGTGCATGGTGACTGTTGTATTCAATCCCGATGCAATTTCTGTGTTTCATCAACACTCTGATATTCCACAAATAACAGATTGCCTCCAGATGTGCATCGGAAACTACTACTGGTCTTCCAGGGAACGATCAAAGCGTAGACTGTTGGAGACATTACTCCCATGGAGGAATGTGCGCATAGTGACTGTTGTATTCAATCCCGAGGCAATCTCTGTGTTTCAATCCACACATTAAAGGTCCAGAGATTCCAAAATGCCTCCAGATGTGCATCGGAAACTACTACTGGTCTTCCAGGGAACGATCAAAGCGTAGACTGTTTGAGAATTACCCCATGGAGGAAAGTGGGCATGGTGTCTGTTGTATTCATTCCCGCTGCAATATCTGTGTTTCATCAACACTCTGACAGTCCACAGATTACAGATAGCCTCCAGATGTGCTTCGGAAACTACTACTGGTCTTCCAGGGAACGATCAAAGCATAGACTGATAGAGACATTACTCCCATGGAGGAAAGTGCGCATGGCGACTGTTATATTCAATTCCGATGCAATTTCTGTGTTTCATCAACACTCAGATAGTCCACAGATTACAGAATGCTTCCAGATGTGCATCGGAAACTACTACTGGTCTTCCAGGGAATGATCAATGCGTATAATGTTTGCGACTTTACTTTTATGGAGGAAAGTGTGCATGGTGACTGTTGTATTCAATCCCGATGCAATTTCTGTGTTTCATCAACACTCTGATATTCCACAGATAACAGATTGCATCCAGATGTGCATCGGAAACTACTACTGGTCTTCCAGGGAACGATCAAAGCGTAGACTGATAAAGACATTACTCCCATGGAGGAAAGTGCGCATGGTGACTGTTATATTCAATTCCGATGCAATTTCTGTGTTTCATCAACACTCAGATACTCCACAGATTACAGAATGCTTCCAGATGTGCATCGGAAACTACTACTGGTCTTCCAGGGATTGATCAAAGCGTAGACTGTTTGAGACATTACTCCCGTGAAGGAAAGTGCGCATGGTGACTGGGTATTCAATCCGGATGCAATTTCTCTGTTTCATCAACACTCTGATAGTCCACAGATTACAGAATGACTCCAGATGTGCATCGGAAACTAACACTGGTCTTCCAGGGAACGATCAAAGCGTAGACTGTTAGAGACATTACTACCATGGAGGAAAGTGCGCATGGTGACTGTTGTATTCAATCCCGATGCAATTACTGTGTTTCATCAACACTCTGATAGTCCACAGATTACAGAATGCCTCCAGATGTACATTGGAAACTACTACTGGTCTTCTAGGGAACGATCAAAGCGTAGACTGTTTCATCGTTACTCCCATGGAGGAAAGTGCGCATGGTGACTGTTATATTCAATTCCGATGCAATATCTGTGTTTCATCAACACTCAGATAGTCCACAGATTACAGAATGCTTCCAAATGTGCTTCGGAAACAACTACTGGTCTTCCAGGGAATGATCAAATCGTAGACTGTTAGAAACATTACTCCCATGGAGGAAAGTGCGCATGGTGACTGTTATATTCAATTCCAATGCAATTTCTGTGTTTCATAAACACTCAGATAGACCACAGATTACAGAATGCTTCCAGATGTGCATCGGAAACTACTACTGGTCTTCCCGGGAACGATCAAAGTGTAGACTGTTTGAGATATTACTCCCATGGAGGAAAGTGTGCATGGTGACTGTTGTATTCAATACCGAGGCAATTTCTGTGTTTCAATCCACACTTTAAAGGTCCAGAGATTTCAAAATGCCTCCAGATGTGCATCGGAAACTACTACTGGTCTTCCAGGGAACGATCAAAGCGTAGACTGTTTGAGAATTACCCCATGGAGGAAAGTGGGCATGGTGTCTGTTGTATTCAATTCCGCTGCAAAATCTGTGTTTCATCAACACTCTGACAGTCCACAGATTACAGATTGCCTCCAGATGTGCTTCGGAAACTACTACTGGTCTTCCAGGGAACGATCAAAGCGTAGACTGTTAGAGACATTACTCCCATGGAGGAAAGTGCGCATGGTGACTGTTGTATTCAATCCGGAGGCAATTTCTGTGTTTCAATCCACACTTTGTAGGTCCACAGATTACAGAATGATTCCAGATGTGCATCAGAAACTACTACTGGTCTTCAAGGGAACGATCAAAGAGTAGACTGTTTGAGAATTATCCCCATGAGGAAAGTGCGCATGGTGTCTGTTGTATTCAATCCCGATGCAATTTCTGTGTTTCATCAACACTCTGATAGTCCACAGATAACAGATTGCCTCCAGATGTGCATCGGAAACTACAACTGGTCTTCCAGGGAACGATCAAACGTAGACTGTTGGAGACATTACTCCCATGGAGGAAAGTGCGCATGGTGACTGTTGTATTCAATCCCGAGGCAATTTCAGTGTTTCAATCCACACTTTAAAGGTCCAGAGATTACAAAATGCCTCCAGATGTGCATCGGAAACTACTACTGGTCTTCCAGGGAACGATCAAACCGTAGACTGTTTGAGAATTACCCCATGGAGGAAAGTGGGCATGGTGTCTGTTGTATTCAATCCCGCTGCAATATCTGTGTTTCATCAACACTCTGGCAGTCCACAGATTACAGATTGCCTCCAGATGTGCTTCGGAAACTACTACTGGTCTTCCAGGGTACGATCAAAGCGTAGACTGTTAGAGACATTACTCCCATGGAGGAAAGGGCGCATGGTGACTGTTGTATTCAATCCCGAGGCAAAATCTGTGTTTCAATCCACACTTTGAAGGTCCACAGATTACAGAATGATTCCAGATGAGCATCGGAAACTACTACTGGTCTTCCAGGGAACAATGAAAGCGTAGACTGCTTGAGACATTACTCCCATGGAGGAAAGTGCGCATGGTTACCGTTGTATTCAATCCCGATGCAATTTATGTGTTTCATCAATAGTCTGATAGTCCACAGATTACAGAATGACTCCAGATGTGCATCGGAAACTAATACTGGTCTTCCAGGGAACGATCAAATCGTAGACTGTTTGAGACATTACTCCCATGGAGGAGAGTGCTAATGGTGACTGTTGTATTCAATCCTGTCGCAATTTCTGTGTTTCATCAACACTCTGATAGTCCACAGATTACAGAATGCCTCCAGATGTGCATCGGAAACTACTACTGGTCTTCCAGGGAATGATCAAGGCGTAGACTGTTAGAGACATTACTCCCATGGAGGAAAGTGCGCATTGTGACTGTTGTATTCAATCCCGATGCAACTTCTGTGTTTCATCAAAACTCTGATAGTACACAGATTACAGAATGCCTCCAGATGTGCATCGGTTACTACTACTGGTCTTACAGGGAACGATCAAAGCTTAGACTGTTTGAGACTTTACTCCCATGAAGGAAAGTGCGCATGGTGACTGTTGTATTCAATCCCAAGGCAATTTCTGTGTTTCATCAACACTCTGATAGTCCACAGGTAACAGATTGCTTCCAGATGTGCTTCGGAAACTACTACTGGTCTTACAGGGAACGATCAAAGCGTAGACTGTTAGACACATTACTGCCATGGAGGAAAGTGCGCATGGTGACTGTTGTATTCAATCCCGAGGCAATTTCTGTGTTTCAATCCACACTTTGAAGGTCCACAGATTACAGAATGATTCCAGATGAGCATCGGAAACTACTACTTGTCTTCCAGGGAACGATCAAAGCGTAGTCTGTTTGAGACATTACTCCAATGGAGGAATGTGCGCATGGTGACTGTTGTATTCAATCCCGATGCAATTTATGTGTTTCATCAACACTCTGATAGTCTACAGATTACAAAATGACACCAGATGTGCATCGGAAACTACTACTGAACTCCCAGGAAACGATCAAAACGTAGACTGTTTGAGACATTGCTTCCATATAGGAAAGTGCGCATGGTGACTGTTGTATTCAATCCGTATGCCATTTCTGTGTTTCATCAACTTTGTGATAGTCCACAGATAACAGAATGCCTTCAGATGTGCTTTCGAAACTACTACTGGTCTTCCAGGGAACGATTAAAGCGTAGACCGTTTGAGACATTACTCCCGTGGAGGAAAGTGCGCATGGTGACTGTTGTATTCAATCCCGATGCAATTTCTGTGTTTTATCAACACTCTGATAGTCCACAGATTACAGAAAGCCTCGAGATGTGCATCGGAAACTACTACTGGTCTTCCAGGGAACGATCAAAGCGTAGACTATTAGAGACATTACTCCCATTGAGGAAGGTGCGCATGGTGACTGTTGTATTCAATCCCGATGCAATTTCTGTGTTTCATCAACAGTCTGATAGTCCACAGATTACAGAATTGCTTCAGATGTGCATCGGAATCTACTACTGATCTTCCATGGAACGATCAAAACGTAGACTGTTTGAGACATTATTCCAATGGAGGAAAGTGCGCATGGTGATTGTTGTATTCAATCCCGATGCAATTTCTATGTTTCATCAACACTCTGATAGTCCACAGATTACAGAATGCCACCAGATGTGCATCGGAAACTATTACTCGTCCTCCAGGGAACGATCAAAGCGTAGACTTTTTGAGACATACTTCCCGTGGAGGAAAGTGCGCATGGTGACTGTTGTATTCAACCCCGATGCAATTTCTATGTTTCATCAACACTCTGATAGTCCACAGATTACAGAATGCCACCAGATGTGCATCGGAAACTACTACTGGTCTTCCAGGGAATTATCAAAGCGTAGACTGTTTGAGACATTACTCCCATGGAGGAAAGTGCGCATGGTGATTGTTGTATTCAATCCCGATGAAATTCTGTGTTTCACCAACACTCTAATAGTCCACAGGTTACAGAATGCCTCCAGATGTGCATCGGAAACTACTACTGGTCTTCCAGGGAATTATCAAAGCGTAGACTGTTTGAGACATTACTCCCATGGAGGAAAGTGCGCATGCTGACTGTTGTATTCAATCCCGAGGCAATTTCTGTGTTTCATCAACACTCTGATAGTCCACAGATTACAGAAAGCCTCCAGATGTGCATCGGAAACAACTACTGGTCTTCCTGGGAACGATCAAAGCGTAGACTGTTTGAGACATTACTCCCATGGAGGAAAGTTTGCATGGTTACTGTTGCATTCAATCCCGATGGAATATCTGTGTTTCATCAACACTCTGATAGTCCACAGATTCAGAATGCCTCCAGATGTTCATCGGAATCTACTACAGGTCTTCCAGGGAACGATCAAAGCGTAGACTGTTTGAGACATTACTTTTATGGAGGAATGTGCGCATGGTGATTGTTGTATTCAATCCCGATGCAATTTCTGTGTTTCATCAACACTCTAATAGTCCACAGATTACAGAATGCCTCCAGATGTGCATCGGAAACTACTACTCGTCTTCCAGGGAACGATCAAAGTGTAAACTCTTTGAGACATTACTCCCATGGAGGAAAGTGCGCTTGGTGACTGTTGTATTCAATCCCGATGCATTTTCTGTTTTTCATCAACACTCTGATAGTCCACAGATTACAGAAAGCCTCCTGATGTGTAACGGAAACTACTGCTGCTCTTCTAGATAACGATCAAAGAGAAGACTGTTTGAGACATGACTCCCATGGAATAAAGCGCGCATGGTGACTGTTGTATTCAATCCCGATGCATTTTCTGTGTTTCATCAACATTCTGATAGTCTACAACTTACAGTATGCCACCAGATGTGCATCGGAAAGTACTACTGGTCTTCCAGGGAACGATCAAAGCGTAGACTGTTTGAGACTTTACTACTGTATAGGAATGTGCGCTTGGTGACTGTTGTATTCAATCCCTATGCAATTTCTGTGTTTCATCAACACTCTGACAGTGAACAGATTACAGAATGCCTAAAGATGTTCATCGGAAACTACTACTGGTCTTCCAGGGAACGATCAAATCGTAGACTGTTTGAGACATTACTACCGTGGAGGAAAGTGCGCATGGTGACTGTTGTATTCAATCCCGATGCAATTTCTGAGTTTCATCAATACTCTGATAGTCCATAGATTTCTGAATGCCACCAGATGTGCATAGGAAATACTACTGGTCCTCCAGGGAACGATCAATGCTTAGACTGCTTGACAATTACTCCTACGGAGGAAAGTGCGCATTGTGACTGTTGTATTCAATCCCGATGCAATTTCTGTGTTTCATCAACACTCTGATTGTCCACAGATTACAGAATGCCTCCAGATGTGCATCGGAAACTACTACTGGTCTTCCAGGGAACGAACAAAGCGTAGACTGTTTGAGACATTACTCCCATGGAGGAAGATGCACATGGTGAGTATCGTATTCAACCCCGATACAATTTCTGTGTTTCATCAACACTCTGATAGTCCACAGATTAAAGAATGCCTCCAGATGTGCATCGGAAACTAGTACTGGTCTTCCAGGGAACGATCAAAGCGTAGACTGTTTCAGACTTTACACCCATGGAGGAAAGTGCGGATGGTGACTGTTTTATTCAAATCCGATGCAATTTCTGTGTTTCATCAAGTCTCTGATACTCCACAGATTACAGAATGCCTCCAGATGTGCATCGGAAACTACTACTGGGCTTCCAGGGAACGAATAAAGCGTAGTCTGTTTGAGACATTGCTTTTATGGAAGAAACAGCCCATGGTGACTGTTGTATTCAATCCCGATGCAATTTCTGTGTTTCATCAACACTCTGATAGTCCACAGATTACAGAATGCCTCCTGATGTGCATCGGAAACTACTACTGGTCTTCCAGGAAACGATCAAAGCGTAGACTGTTTGAGACATTACTTTTATGGAGGAATGTACGCATGGTGACTGCTGTATTCAATCCCGAAGCATTTTCTGTGTTTCATCAACACTCTAATAGTCCACAGATTACAGAATGCCACGAGATGTACTTCGGAAACTACTACTGGTCTTCCCGGGAACGATCAAAGCGTAGACTGCTTGAGACATTACTCCCATGGATGAAAGTGCGCATGGTGACTGTTGTATTCAATCCCGATGCAATTTCTGTGTTTCATCAACACTCTGATAGTCCACAGATTACAGAAAGCCTAAAGATGTTCATCGGAAACTACTACTGGTCTTCCAGGGAACGATCAAAGCGTAGACTGTTTGAGACATTACTCCCATGGAGGTAACTGCGCATGGAGAATGTTGTATTAAATACCGATTCAATTTCTGTGTTTCATCAACACTCTGATAGTCCACAGATTACATAAAGCCTCCAGATGTTCATCGGAAACTACTACTGGGGTTCCAGGGAACGATCAAAGCGTAGACTGTTAGAGACATTACTCCCATGGAGGAAAGTGAGCATGGTGACTGTTTTATTCAATCCCGATGCAATTACTGTGTTTCATCAACACTCTGATAGTCTAGCCATTACAGAATGCCACCAGAAGTGCATCGGAAACTACTCCTGGTCTTCCAGGGAACGATCAAAGCGTAGATTGTTTGAGACATTACTCCCATGGAGGAAAGTGCGCATGGTGACTGTTGTATTCAATCCCGATGCAATTTCTGTGTTTCATCAACACTCTGATAGTCCACAGATTACAGAGTGCCTCCAGATGTTAATCGGAAACTACTACTGGTCTTCCCGGGATCGATCAAAGCGTAGACTCTTTCAGACATTACTCCCATGGAGGAAAGTGCGGATGGTGACTGTTTTATTCAATCCCGATACAATTTCTGTGTTTCATCAACTCTCTGATACTCCACAGATTACAAAATGCCTCCAGATGGGCATCGGAAACTACTACTGGTCTTCCACGGAACGATCAAAGCGTAGACTGTTTGAGACATTACTGCCATGGAGGAAAGTGTGCATGGTGACTGTTGTATTCAATCCCGATGCAATGTCTGTGTTTCATCAACACTCTTATAGTCCACAGATTACAGAATGCCTCCAGATGTGCATCGGAAACTTCTACTGGTCTTCCAGGGAACAATCTAATTGTAGACTGTTTGAGACTTTACTCCCATGGAGGAATGTGCGCATGGTGACTGTTGTATTCAATCCCGATGCAATTTCTGTGTTTTATCAACACTCTGATAGTCCACAGATTACAGAATGCCTCCAAATGTGCATCGGAAACTACTACTGGTCTTCCTAGGAACGATCAAACCGTAAACTCTTTGAGACATTACTCCGATGGACGAAAGTGCGCATGGTGACTGTTGTATTCAATCGCGATGCATTTTCTGTGTTCCATCAACACTCTGATAGTCCACAGATTACAGAATGCCACGAGATGTGCATCGGAAACTACTACTGGTCTTCCCGGGAACGATCAAAGCGTAGACTGTTTGAGACATTACTCCCATGGAGGAAAGTGCGCATGGTGACTGTTGTATTCAATCCCGATGCCATTTCTGTGTTTCTTCAACACTCTGATACTCCACAGATTACAGAAAGCCTCCAGATGTTCATCGGAAACTACTACTGGTCTTCCAGGGATCGATCAAAACGTAGACTGTTTGGGACATTACTCCCATGGAGGAAAGTGCGCATGGTGACTGTTGTATTCAATCCCGAAGCAATTTCTGTGTTTCATCAACACTCTGATAGTCCACAGATTACAGAATGCCTCCAGATGTGCATTGGAAACTACTACTGGTCTTCCAGGGAACGATCAAAGCGTAGGCTGTTTGAGACATTACTCAAATGGAGGAAGGTGCACATGGTGAATGTTGTATTCAATCCCGATACAATTTCTGTGTTTCATCAACACTCTGATAGTCCACAGATTATAGAATGCATCCAGATGTGCATCGGAAACTACTACTGGTCTTCCAGGGAACGATCGAAGCGTAGACTGTTTGGGACGTTACTCCCATGGAGGAATGTGCGCATAGTGACTGTTGTATTCAATCCCGATGCAATTTTTGTGTTTTATCAACACTCTGATACTAAACAGATTACAGAATGCCTCCTAATGTGCATCGGAAACTACTACTGGTCTTCCAGGGAACGATCAAAGCGTAAACTCTTTTAGACATTACTCCCATGGAGGAAAGTGCGCATGGTGACTGTTGTATTCAATCCCGATGCATTTTCTGTGTTTCGTAAACACTCTGGTAGTCCACAGATTACAGAATGCCACGAGATGTGCATCGGAAACTACTACTGGTCTTTCCGAGAACGATCAAAGCGTAGACTGTTAGAGACATTACTCCCAAGGAGGAATGTGCGCATAGTGACTGTTGTATTCAATCCAAATGCAATTTCTGTGTTTTATCAACACTCTGATACTCCACAGACTACAGAATGCCTCCAATTGTGCATCGGAAACTACTACTGGTCTTCCAGGGAACGATCAAAGCGTAAACTCTTTGAGACATTACTCCCATGGAAGAAAGTGCGCATGGTGACTGTTGTATTCAATCCCGATGCATTTTCTGTGTTTCATCAACACTCTGATACTCCACAGATTACAGAAAGCCTCCAGATGTTCATCGGAAACTACTACTGGTCTTCCAGGGAACGATCAAAACGTAGACTGTTTGGGACATTACTCCCGTGGAGGAAAGTGCGCATGGTGTCTGTTGTATTCAATCCCGAAGCAATATCTGTGTATCATCAACACTCTGATAGTCCACAGATTACAGAATGCCTCCAGATGTGCATCGGAAACTACTACTGGTTTCCAGGGAACGATCAAAGCGTAGGCTGTTTGAGACATTACTCAAATGGAGGAAGGTGCACATGGTGAGTGTTGTATTCAATCCCGATACAATTTCTGTGCTTCATCAACACTCTGATAGTCCACAGATTATAGAATGCATCCAGATGTGCATCGGAAACTACTACTGGTCTTCCAGGGAACGATCAAAGCGTAGACTCTTTGGGACATTACTCCCATGGAGGAAAGTGCGCATGGTGACTGTTGTATTCAATCCCGATGCAATTTCTGTGTTGCATCAACACTCTGATAATCCACAGATTACAGAATGACTCCAGATGTTAATCGGAAACTACTACTGGTCTTCCCGGGAACGATCAAAGCGTAGACTGTTTCAGACATTACACCCATGGAGGAAAGCGCGGATGGTGACTGTTTTATTCAATCCCGATGCAATTTATGTGTTTCATCAACACTCTGATAGTCCACAGATTACAGAATGCCTCCAGATATGCATCGGAAACTACTACATGTCTTCCAGGGAACGAATAAATCGTAGACTGTTTGAGACATTTCTTTTATGGAAGAAACATCGCATGGTGACTGTTGTATTCAATCCCGATGGAATTTCTGTGTTTCATCAACACTCTGATAGTCCACAGATTACAGAATGCCTCCAGATGTGCAGCGGAAACTACTACTGGTCTTTCCGGGAACGAGCAAAGCGTAGACTGCTTCAGACATTACTCCCATGGAGGAAAGTGAGCATGGTGACTGTTTTTTTCAATCCCGAGGCAATTACTGTGTTTCATCAACACTCTGATAGTCTAGACATTACAGAATGCCACCAGAAGTGCATCGGAAACTACTACTGGTCTTCCAGGGAACGATCAAAGCGTAGATTGTTTGAGACATTACTCCCTTGGAGGAAAGTGCACATGGTGACTGTTGTATTCAATCCCGATGCATATTCTGTGTTTCATCAACACTCTGATACTCCACAGATTTTAGAAAGCCTTCAGATGTTCATCGGAAACTACTACTAGTCTTCCAGGGAACGATCAAAACGTTGACTGTTTGGGACATTACTCCCATGGAGGAAAGTGCGCATGGTGACTGTTGTATTCAATCCCGATGCAATTTCTGTGTTTCATCAACACTCTGATAGTCCACAGATTACAGAATGCCTCCAGATGTTAATCGGGAACTACTTCTGGTCTTCCCGGGAACGATCAAAGTATAGACTGTTTCAGACATTACTCCCATGGAGGAAAGTGCGGATGGTGACTGTTTTATTCAATCCCGATACAATTTCTGTGTTTCATCAACTCTCTGATACTCCACAGATTACAGAATGCCTCCAGATGGGCATCGGAAACTACTACTGGTCTTCCAGGGAACGATCAAAACGTAGACTGTTTGAGACATTACTGCCATGGAGGAATGTGCGCTTGGTGACTGTTGGATTCAATCCCAATGCAATCTGTGTTTCATCAACACTCTGATAGTCCACAGATTACAGAATGCCTCCAGATGTTAATCGGAAACTTCTACTGGTCGTCCAGGGAACGATCAAAGCGTAGACTCTTTTAGACATTACTTCCATGGGGGAAAGTGCGCATGGTGACTGTTGTATTCAATCCCGATGCATTTTCTGTGTTTCATAAACACTCTGGTAGTCCACAGATTACAGAATGCCACGAGATGTGCATCGGAAACTACTACTGGTCTTTCCGAGAACGATCAAAGCGTAGACTGTTAGAGACATTACTCCCAAGGAGGAATGTGCGCATAGTGACTGTTGTATTCAATCCAAATGCAATTTCTGTGTTTTATCAACACTCTGATACTCCACAGATTACAGAATGCCTCCAATTGTGCATCGGAAACTACTACTGGTCTTCCAGGGAACGATCAAAGCGTAAACTCTTTGAGACATTACTCCCATGGAAGAAAGTGCGCATGGTGACTGTTGTATTCAATCCCGATGCATTTTCTGTGTTTCATCAACACTCTGATACTCCACAGATTACACAATGCCTCCAGATGTGCAGCGGAAACTACTACTAGTCTTTCCGGGAACGAGCAAAGCGTAGACTGCTTCAGACATTACTCCCATGGAGGAAAGTGAGCATGGTGACTGTTTTATTCAATCCCGAGGCAATTACTGTGTTTCATCAACACTCTGATAGTCTAGACATTACAGAATGCCACCAGAAGTGCATCGGAATTTACTACTGGTCTTCCAGGGAACAATCAAAGCGTAGATTGTTTGAGAAATTACTCCCTTGGAGGGAAGTGCGCATGGTGTCTGTTGTATTCAATCCCGATGCATTTTCTGTGTTTCATCAACACTCTGATACTCCACAGATTACAGAAAGCCTTCAGATGTTCATCGGAAACTACTACTGGTCTTCCAGGGAACCATCAAAACGTTGACTGTTTGGGACATTACTCACATGGAGGAAAGTGCGCATAGTGACTGTTGTATTCAATCCCGATGCAATTTCTGTGTTTCATCAACACTCTGATAGTCCACAGATTACAGAATGCCTCCAGATGTTAATCGGAAACTTCTACTGGTCGTCCAGGGAACGATCAAAGCGTAGACTGTTTGGGACATTACTCCCATGGAGGAAAGTGCGCATGGTGACTGTTGTATTCAATCCCGATGCAATTTCTGTGTTTCATCAATACTCTGATAGTACACAGATTACAGAATGCCACCAGATGTGCATAGGAAATACTACTGGTCTTCCAGGGAACGATCAATGCGTAGACTGCTTGAGAATTACTCCTATGGGGGAAAGTGCGCATTGTGACTGTTGTATTCAATCCCGAAGCAATTTCTGTGTTTCATCAACACTCTGATAGTCCACAGATTACAGAATGCCTCCAGATGTGCAACGGAAACTACTACTGGTCTTCCAGGGAACGATCAAAGCGTAGACTGTTTGAGACATTACTCAAATGGAGGAAGGTGCACATGGTGAGTGTTGTATTCAATCCCGATACAATTTCTATGTTTCATCAACACTCTGATAGTCCACAGATTACAGAATGCATCCAGATGTGCATCGGAAACTACTACTGGTCTTCCAGGGAACTATCAAAGCGTAGACTGTTTGGGACATTACTCCTAGGGAGGAAAGTGCGCATGGTGACTGTTGTATTCAATCCCGATGCAATTTCTGTGTTGCATCAACACTCTGAAAGTACACAGATTACAGAATGCCTCCAGATGTTAATCGGAAACTACTACTGGTCTTCCCTGGGAACGATCAAAGCGTAGACTGTTTCAGACATTACACCCATGGAGGAAAGTGCGGATGGTGACTGTTTTATTCAATCCCGATGAAATTTCTGTGTTTCTTCAACCCTCTGATACTCCACAGATTACAGAATGCCTCCAGATGTGCATCGGAAACTACTACTTGTCTTCCAGGGAACGAATAAAGCGTAGACTGTTTGAGACATTGCTTTTAAGGAAGAAACAGCGCATGGTGAATGTTGTATGCAATCCCGATGGAATTTCTGTGTTTCATCAACACTCCGATAGTCCACAGATTACAGAATGCCTCCAGATGTGCATCGGAAAGTAATACTGGTCTTTCCGGGAACGATCAAAGCGTAGACTGCTTGAGACATTACTCCCATGGAGGAAAGTGAGCATGGTGACTGTTTTATTCAATCCCGAGGCAATTACTGTGTTTCATCAACACTCTGATAGTCTAGACATTACAGAATGCCACCAGAAGTGCATCGGAATTTACTACTGGTCTTCCAGGGAACAATCAAAGCGTAGATTGTTTGAGAAATTACTCCCTTGGAGGGAAGTCCGCATGGTGTCTGTTGTATTCAATCCCGATGCATTTTCTGTGTTTCATCAACACTCTGATACTCCACAGATTACAGAAAGCCTTCAGATGTTCATCGGAAACTACTACTGGTCTTCCAGGGAACAATCAAAACGTTGACTGTTTGGGACATTACTCACATGGAGGAAAGTGCGCATGGTGACTGTTGTATTCAATCCCGATGCAATTTCTGTGTTTCATCAACACTCTGATAGTCCACAGATTACAGAATGCCTCCAGATGTTAATCGGAAACTACTAGTGGTCTTCCCAGGAACGATCAAAGCGTAGACTGTTTCAGACATTACTCCCATGGAGGAAAGTGCGGATGGTGACTGTTTTATTCAATCCCGATACAATTTCTGTGTTTCATCAACTCTCTGATACTCCACAGATTACAGAATGCCTCCAGATGGGCATCGGAAACTACTACTAATCTTCCAGGGAACGATCAAAGCGTAGACTGTTTGAGACATTACTGCCATGGAGGAAAGTGTGCATTGTGACTGTTGTATTCCATCCCGATGCAATTTCGGTGTTTCATCAACACTCTGATAGTCCACAGTTTACAGAATGCCTCCAGATGTTAATCGGAAACTTCTACTGGTCTTCCAGGGAACGATCAAAGCGTAGAGTGTTTGAGACATTACTCCCATGGAGGAATGTGCGCATAGTGACTGTTGTATTCAATCCCGATGCAATTTTTGTGTTTTATCACCACTCTGATACTCCACAGATTACAGAATGCCTCCAAATGTGCATCGGAAACTACTACTGGTCTTCCAGGGAACGATCAAAGCGTAAACTCTTTGAGACATTACTCCCATGGAGGAATGTGCGCATGGTGACTGTTGTATTCAATCCCGATGCATTTTCTGTGTTTCATAAACACTCTGATAGTCCACAGATTACAGAATGCCACGAGATGTGCATCGGAAACTACTACTGGTCTTCCCAAGAACGATCAAAGCGTAGACTGTTAGAGACATTACTCCCATGGGGGAATGTGCGCATGGTGACTGTCGTATTCAATCCCGATGCAATTTCTGTGTTTCATCAACACTCTGATACTCCACAGATTACAGAATGCCTCCAGATGTGCATCGGAAACTACTACTGGTCTTCCAGGGAACGATCAAAGCGTAAACTCGTTGAGACATTACTCCCATAGAGGAAAGTGCGCATGGTGACTGTTGTATTCAATCCCGATGCATTTTCTGTGTTTCATCAACACTCTGATACTCCACAGATTACAGAAAGCCTCCAGATGTTCATCGGAAACTACTACTGGTCTTCCAGGGAACGATCAAAACGTAGACTGTTTGGGACATTACTCCCATGGAGGAAAGTGCGCATGGTGACTGTTGTATTCAATCCCGAAGCAATTTCTGTGATTCATCAACACTCTGATAGTCCACAGATTACAGAATGCCTCCAGATGTGCATCGGAAACTACTACTGGTCTTCCAGGGAACGATCAAAGCGTAGACTTTTTGGGACATTACTCCCATGGAGGAAAGTGCGCATGGTGACTGTTGTATTCAATCCCGATGCAATTTCTGTGTTGCATCAACACTCAGATAGTCCACAGATTACAGAATGACTCCAGATGTTAATCGGAAACTACTACTGGTCTTCCCGGGAACGATCAAAGCGTAGACTGTTTCAGACATTACACCCATGGAGGAAATTGCGGATGGTGACTGTTTTATTCAATCCCGATACAATTTCTGTGTTTCATCAACTCTCTGATACTCCACAGATTACAGAATGCATCCACATGTGCATCGGAAACTACTACTGGTCTTCCAGGGAACGATCAAAGCGTAGACTGCTTGAGACATTACTGCCATGGAGGAAAGTGTGCATGGTGACTGTTGTATACAATTCCAATGCAATTTCTGTGTTTCATCAACACTCTTATAGTCCACAGATTACAGAATGCCTCCAGATGCTAATCGGAAACTTCTACTGCTCTTCCAGGGAACGATCAAATTGTAGAGTGTTTGAAACTTTACTCCCACGGAGGAATGTGCGCATAGTGACTGTTGTATTCAATCCCGATGCAATTTTTGTGTTTTATCAACACTCTGATACTCCACAGATTTCAGAATACCTCCAATTGTGCATCGGAAACTTCTACTGGTCTTCCAGGGAAAGATCAAAGCGTTAACTCTTTGAGACATTACTCCCATGGAGGAAAGTGCGCATGCTGAGTGTTGTATTCAATCCCGATGCATTTTCTGTGTTTCATCAACACTCTGATAGTCCACAGATTACATAATGCCACGAGATGTGCATTGGAAACTACTACTGGTCTTCCCGGGAACGATCAAATCGTAGACTGTTTGAGACATTACTCCCATGGAGGAATGTGCGCATAGTGACTGTTGTATTCAATCCTAATGCAATTTCTGTGTTTTATCAACACTCTGATACTCCACTGGTTACAGAATGCCTCCAAATGTGCATCGGAAACTACTACTGGTCTTAGCGGGAACGATCAAAGTGTAGACTGTTTGAGTCATTACTCCCACAGAGGAAAGTGCGCATGGTGACTGTTGTATTCAATCCCGATGCATTATCTGTGTTTCATCAACACTCTGATAGTCCACAGATTACAGAATGCCTCCAAATGTGCATCGGAAACTACTACTGGTCATCCAGGGAACGATCAAAGCGTAAACTCTTTAAGACATTACTCCCATGGAGGAAAGTGCGCATGGTGACTGTTGTATTCAATCCCGATGCATTTTCTGTGTTTCATCAACACTCTGATAGTCCACAGATTACAGAATGCCACGAGATGTGCATCGGAAACTACTACTTGTCTTCCCAGGAACGATCAAAGCGTAGACTGTTTGAGACATTACTCCCATGGAGGAATGTGCGCATAGTGACTGTTGTATTCAATCCCGATGCAATTTCTGTGTTTTATCAACACTCTGATACTCTACAGATTACAGAATGCCTCCAAATGTGCATCGGAAACTACTACTGGTCTTCCAGGGAACGATCAAAGCGTAAACTCTTTGAGACATTACTCCCATGGAGGAAATTGCGCGTGGTGACTGTTGTATTCAATCCCGATGCATTTTCTGTGTTTCATCAACACTCTGATAGTCCACAGATTACAGAATGCCACGAGATGTGCATCGGAAACTACTACTGGTCTTCCCGGGAACGATCAAAGCGTAGACTGTTTGAGACATTACTCCCATGGAGGAATGTGCGCATAGTGACTGTTGTATTCAATCCCGATGCAATTTCTGTGTTTTATCAACACTCTGATACTAAACAGATTACAGAATGCCTGCAAATGTGCATCGGAAACTACTACTGGTCTTCCAGGGAACGATCAAAGCGTAAACTCTTTGAGACATTACTCCCATGGAGGAAAGTGCGCATGGTGACTGTTGTATTCAATCCCGATGCATTTTCTGTGTTCCAGCAACACTCTGATAGTCCACAGATTACAGTTTGCCACGAGATGTGCATCGGAAACTACTACTGGCCTTCCCGGGAACGATCAAAGTGTAGACTGTTAGAGATATTACTCCCATGGAGGAAAGTGCGCATGGTGACTGTTGTATTCAACCCCGATGCAATTTCTGTGTTTCATCAACACTCTGATACTCCACAAATTACAGAATGCCTCCAGATGTGCAGTTGAAACTACTACAGGCCTTCCACTGAACGATCAAAGCGTAGACTGTTTGAGACATTACTCCTATGGAGGAAACTGCGCATGGAGAATGTTATATTCAATCCCGATGCACTTTCTGTGTTTCATCAACACTCTGATAGTCCATAGATTACAGAATGCCTGCAGATGTTAATCGGAAACTACCACTGGTCTTCCCGGGAGCGATCAATTCGTAGACTGTTTCAGACATTACTCCCATGGAGGAAAGTGCGGATGGTGACTGTTTTATTCAATCCCGATACAATTTCTGTGTTTCATCAACACTCTGATACTCCACAGATTACGGAATGCCTCCAGATGGGCATCGGAAACTACTACTGGTCTTCCAGGGAACGATCAAAGCGTAGACTGTTTGAGACATTACTGCCATGGAGGAAAGTGTGCATGGTGACTGTTGTATTCAATCCCGATGCAATTTCTGTGTTTCATCAACACTCTGATAGTCCACAGATTACAGAATGCCTCCAGATGTTAATCGGAAACTTCTACTGGTCTTCCAGGGAACGATCAAATTGTAGAGTGTTTGAGACATTACTCCCATGGAGGAATGTGCGCATAGTGACTGTTGTATTCAATCCCGCTGCAATTTCTGTATTTTAACAACACTCTGATACTCCACAGATTACAGAATGCCTCCAAATGAGCATCGGAAACTACTACTGGTCTTCCAGGGAACGATCAAAGCGTAAACTCTTTGAGACATTACTCCCATGGAGGAAAATGCGTATGGTGACTGTTGTATTCAATCCCGATTCATTTTCTGTGTTTCATCAACACTCTGATAGTCCACAGATTACAGAATGCCACGAGATGTGCATCGGAAACTACTACTGGTCTTCCCGGGAACGATCAAAGCGTAGACTGTTTGAGACATTACTCCCATGGAGGAATGTGCGCATAGTGACTGTTGTATTCAATCCCGATGCAATTTCTGTGTTTTATCAACACTCTGATACTCCACAGATTACAGAATGCCTCCAAATGTGCATCGGAAACTACTACTGGTCTTCCAGGGAACGATCAAAGCGTAAACTCTTTGAGACATTACTCCCATGGAGGAAATTGCGCATGGTGACTGATGTATTACATCCCGATGCATTTTCTGTGTTTCATCAACACTCTGATAGTCCACAGATCACAGAATGCCACGAGATGTGCATCGGAAACTACTACTGGTCTTCCCGGGAACGATCAAAGCGTAGACTGTTTGAAACATTACTCCCATGGAGGAATGTGCGCATAGTGACTCTTGTATTCAATCCCGATGCAATTTCTGTGTTTTATCAACACTCTGATACTCCACAGATTACAGAATGCCTCCAAATGTGCATCGGAAACTACTACTGGTCTTCCAAGGAACGATCAAAGCGTAAACTCTTTGAGACATTACTTCCATAGAGGAAAGTGCGCATGGTGACTGTAGTATTCAATCCCGATGCATTTTCTGTGTTTCATCAACACTCTGATAGTCCACAGATTACAGAATGCCTCGAGATGTGCATCGGAAACTACTACTGGTCTTCCCGGGAACGATCAAAGTGTAGAATGTTTGAGACATTACTCCCATGGAGGAAAGTGCGCATGGTGACTGTTGTATACAATCCCGATGCAATTTCTGTGTTTCATCAACACTCTGATAGACCACAGATTACAGAATGCCTCCAGATGTTAATCAGAAACTACTACTTGTCTTCCCGGGAACGATCAAAGCGTAGACTGTTTCAGACATTACTCCCATGGAGGAAAGTGCGGATGGTGACTGTTTTATTCAATCCCGAAACAAAATCTGTGTTTCATCAACTCTCTGATACTCCACAGATTACAGAATGCCTCCAGATGGGCATCGGAAACTACTACTGGTCTTCCAGGGAACGATCAAAGCGTAGACTATTTGAGACATAACTCCCATGGAGGGAAGTGCGGATGGTGACTGTTGTATTCAATCCCGATGCATTTTCTGTGTTTCATCAACACTCTGATAGTCCACAGATTACAGAATGCCACGAGATGTGCATCGGAAACTACTACTGGTCTCCAGGGAACGATGAAAGCGTAGACTGTTTGAGACATTACTTTTATGTAAGAAACAGCGCATGGTGACTGTTGTATTGAATCCCGATGCAATTTCTGTTTTTCATCAACACTCTGATAGTCCACAGATTACAGAATGCCTCCAGATGTTAATCGGAAACTACTACTGGACTTCCAGGGAACGATCAAAGCGTAGACTGTTTGAGACATTACTCCCATGGAGGAAACTGCGCATGGAGAATGATGTATTCAATCCCGATGCAATTTCTGTGTTTCATCGACACTCTGATAGTCCACAGATTACAAAATGCCTCCAGATGTTAATCGGAAACTACTACTGGTCCTCCACTGGAACGATCAAAGCGTAGACTGTTTGGGACATTACTCCGATGAAGGGAAGTGCGCATGGTGACTGTTGTATTCAATCCCGATGAAATTTCTGTGTTTCATCAACACTCTGATACTCCACAGATTACAGAATGCCTCCAAATGTGCATCGGAAACTTTTAATAGTCTTCCAGGGAACGATCAAAGCGTAGACTGTTTGAGACATTACTCCCATGGAGGAAAGTGCGCATGGTGACTGTTGTATCCAATCCCGATGCATTTTCTGTGTTTCATCAACACTCTGATAGTCCACAGATTACAGAAATGCCACGAGATGTGCCTCGGAAACTACTACTTGTCTTCCCGGGAACGATCAAAGTGTAGACTGTTTGAGACATTACTCCCATGGAGGAAAGTGCGCATGGTGACTGTCGTATTCAATCCCGATGCAATTTCTGTGTTTCATCATCACTCTGATAGTCCACAGATTACAGAAAGCCTCCAGAAGTTCATCGGAAACTACTACTGGCCTTCCAGGGAACGATCAAAGCGTAGACTGTTAGAGACATTACTCCCATGGAGGAAAGTGAGCATGGTGAGTGTTTTATTCAATCCGGATGCAATTACTGTGTTTCATCAACACTCTGATAGTCTACAGATTACAGAATGCCACCAGAGGTGCATCGGAAACTACTACTGGTCTTCCAGGGAACGATCAAAGCGTAGATTTTTTGAGACATTACTCCCGTGGAGGAAAGTGCGCATGGTGACTGTTGTATTCAATCCCGATGCATTTTCTGTGTTTCATCAACACTCTGATAGTCCACAGATTACAGAATGCCTCCAGATGTGCATCGGAAACTACTACTGCTCTTCCAGGGAACGATCAAAGCGTAGACTGTTTGAGACATTACTCCCATGGAGGAAAGTGCGCATGGTGACTGTTGTATTCAATCCCGATGCATTTTCTGTGTTTCATCAACACCCTGATAGTCCACAGATTACAGAATGCCACGAGATGTGCATCGGAAACTACTACTGGTCTTCCCGGGAACGATCAAAGCGTAGACTGTTTGAGACATTACTCCCATGGTGGAATGTGCGCATAGTGACTGTTGTATTCAATCCCGATGCAATTTCTCTGTTTTATCAACACTCTGATACTCCACAGGTTACAGAATGCCTCCAAATGTGCATCGGAAACTACTACTGGTATTCCAGGGAACGATCAAAGCGTAAACTCTTTGAGACATTACTCCCATGGAGGAAAGTGCGCATGGTGACTGTTGTATTCAATCCCGATGCATTTTCTGTGTTTCATCAACACTCTGATAGTCCACAGATTACAGAATGCCACGAGATGTGCTTCGGAAACTACTACTGGTCTTCCCGGGAACGATCAAAGCGTAGACTCTTTGAGACATTACTCCCATGGAGGAAAGTGCGCATGGTGACTGTTGTATTCAATACCGATGCAATTTCTGTGTTTCATCAACACTCTGATACTCAACAGATTACAGAATGCCTCAAGATGTGCAGTTGAAACTACTACTGGCCTTCCACTGAACGATCAAAGCGTAGACTGTTTGAGACATTACTCCTATGGAGGGAACTGCGCATGGAGAATGTTGTATTCAATCCCGATGCAATTTCTGTGTTTCATCAACACTCTGATAGTCCACAGATTACAGAATGCCTCCAGATGTTAATCGGAAACTACTACTTTTCTTCCAGTTAACGATCAAAGCGAAGGCTGTTTGTTACATTACTCCCATGGGGGAAAGGGCGCATGGTGACTGTTGTATTCAATCACGATGCATTTACAGTGATTCATCAACAATCTGATAGACCACAGATTACAGAATGCCACGAGATGTGCATCGGAAACTACTAATGGTCTCCAGGGAACGATGAAAGCGTAGACTGTTTGAGACATTACTTTTATGTAAGAAACAGCGCATGGTGACTGTTGAATTGAATCCCGGTGAAATTTCTGTGATTCATCAACACTCTGATAGTCCACAGATTACAGAATGCCTCCACATAAGAATCGGAAACTACTACTGGTCTTCCAGGAAACCATCAAAGCGTAGACTGTTTGAGACATTACTTTTATGGCGGAATGTACGCATGGTGACTGTTGTATTCAATCCCGATGCAATTTCTGTGTTTCATCAACACTCTGAGAGTCACAGATTACAGAATGCCTCCAGATGTTAATCGGAAACTACTACTGGTCTTCCAGGGAACGATCAAAGCGTAGACTGTTTGAGACATTACTCCCATGGAGGAAACTGCGCATGGTGACTGTTGTATTCAATCCCGATGCAATTTCTGTGTTTCATCAACACTCTGATACTCCACAGATTACAGAATGCCTCCAAATGTGCATCGGAAACTACTACTGGTCTTCCAGGGAACGATCAAAGCGTAGACTGTTTGAGACATTACTCCCATGGAGGAAAGTGCGCATGGTGACTGTTGTATCCAATCCCGAAGCATTTTCTGTGTTTCATCAACACTCTGATTGTCCACAGATTACAGAATGCCACGAGATGTGCATCGGAAACTACTACTTTTCTTCCCGGGACGATCAAAGCGTAGACTGTTTGAGACATGACTCCCATGGAGGAAAGTGCGCATGGTGACTGTCGTATTCAATCCCGATGCAATTTCTGTGTTTCATCAACACTCTGATACTCCACAGATTACAGAAAGCCTCCAGAAGTTCATCGGAAACTACTACTGGTCTTCCAGGGAACGATCAAAGCGTAGACTGTTAGAGACATTACTTCCATGGAGGGAAGTGAGCATGATGACTGTTGTATTCAATCCCAATGCAATTTCTGTGTTTCATCAACACTCTGATAGTCCACAGATTACAGAATGCCTCCAAATGTGCATCGGAAACTACTACTGCTCTTCCAGGGAACGATCAAAGCGTAGACTGTTTGAGACATTACTCCCATGGAGGAAAGTGCGCATGGTGAATGTCGTATTCAATCCCGATGCAATTTCTGTGTTTCATCAACACTCTGATAGTCCACAGATTACAGAATGCCTCCAGATGTGCATCGGAAACTACTACTGCTCTTCCAGGGAACGATCAAAGCGTAGACTGTTTGAGACATTACTGCCATGGAGGAAAGTGTGCATGGTGACTGTTGTATTCAATCCCCATGCAATTTCTGTGTTTCATCAACACTCTGATAGTCCACAGATTACAGAATGCCTCCAAATGTGCATCGGAAACTACTACTGGTCTTCCAGGGAACGATCAAAGCGTAAACTCTTTGAGACATTACTCCCATGGAGGAAAGTGCGCATGGTGACTGTTGTATTCAATCCCGATGCATTTTCTGTGTTTCATCAACACTCTGATAGTCCACAGATTACAGAATGCCACGAGATGTGCATCGGAAACTACTACTGGTCTTCCCGGGAACGATCAAAGCGTAGACTCTTTGAGACATTACTCCCATGGAGGAAAGTGCGCATGGTGACTGTTGTATTTAATCCCGATGCAATTTCTGTGTTTCATCAACACTCTGATACTCAACAGATTACAGAATGCCTCCAGATGTGCAGTTGAAACTGCTACTGGCCCTCCACTGAACGATCAAAGCGTAGACTGTTTGAGACATTACTCCTATGGATCGAACTGCGCATGGAGAATGTTGTATTCAATCCCGATGCAATTTCTGTGTTTCATCAACACTCTGATAGTCCACATATTACAGAATGCCTCCAGATGTTAATCGGAAACTACTACTGGTTTTCCAGTTAACGATCAAAGCGTAGGCTGTTTGTTACATTACTCCCATGGAGGAAAGGGCGCATGGTGACTGTTGTATACAATCACGATGCATTTACAGTGATTCATCAACAATCTGATAGACCACAGATTACAGAATGCCACGAGATGTGCATCGGAAACTACTACTGGTCTTCCAGGGAACGATCAAAGCGTAGACTGTTTAAGACATTACTTTCATGGAGGAAAGTGCGCATGGTGACTGTTGTATCCAATCCCGATGCATTTTCTGTGTTTCATCAACACTCTGATAGTCCACAGATTACAGAATGCCACGAGATGTGCATCGGAAACTACTACTGGTCTTCCCAGGAACGATCAAAGCGTAGACTGTTTGAGACATTACTCCCATGAAGGAAAGTGCGCATGGTGACTGTTGTATCCAATCCCGATGCATTTTCTGTGTTTCATCAACACTCTGATACTCCACAGATTACAGAATGCCACGAGATGTGCATCGGAAGCTACTACTTGTCTTCCCTTGGAACGATCAAAGCGTAGACTGTTTGAGACATTACTCCCATGGAGGAAAGTGCGCATGATGACTGTTGTAATCAATCCCGATGCAATTTCTGTGTTTCATCAACACTCTGATACTCCACAGATTACAGATTGCCTCCAAATGTGCATCGGAAACTACTACTGGTCTGCCAGGGAACGATCAAAGCGTAGACTGTTTGTGACATTACTCCCATGGAGGAAAGTGCGCATGGTGACTGTTGTATCCAATCCCGATGCATTTTCTGTGTTTCATCAACACTCTGATAGTCCACAGATTACAGAATGCCACGAGATGTGCATCGTAAACTACTACTTGTCTTCCCGGGAACGATCAAAGCGAGGACTGTTTGAGACATTACTCCCATGGAGGAAAGTGCGCATGGTGACTGTCGTATTCAATCCCGATGCAATTTCTGTGTTTCATCAACACTCTGATAGTCCACAGATTACAGAATGCCTCCAGATGTGCATCGGAAACTACTACTGCTCTTCCAGGGAACGATCAAAGCGTAGACTGTTTGAGACATTACTGCCATGGAGGAATGTGTGCAGGGTGACTGTTGTATTCAATCCCAATGCAATTTCTGTGTTTCATCAACACTCTGATAGTCCACAGATTACAGAATGCCTCCAAATGTGCATCGGAAACTACTACTGGTCTTCCAGGGAACGATCAAAGCGTAAACTCTTTGAGACATTACTCCCATGGAGGAAAGTGCGCATGGTGACTGTTGTATTCAATCCCGATGCATTTTCTGTGTTTCATCAACACTCTGATAGTCCACAGATTACAGAAAGCCTCCAGAAGTTCATCGGAAACTACTACTGGTCTTCCAGGGAATGATCAAAGCGTCGACTGTTAGAGACATTACTCCCATGGAGGAAAGTGACCATGGTGAGTGTTTTATTCAATCCGGATGCAATTACTGTGTTTCATCAACACTCTGATAGTCTACAGATTACAGAATGCCACCAGAGGTGCATCGGAAACTACTACTGGTCTTCCCAGGAAAGATCAAAGCGTAGACTGTTTGAGACATTACTCCCATGGAGGAAAGTGCGCATGGTGACTGTTGTATCCAATCCCGATGCATTTTCTGTGTTTCATCAACACTCTGATAGTCCACAGATTACAGAATGCCACGAGATGTGCATCGGAAGCTACTACTTGTCTTCCCTTGGAACGATCAAAGCGTAGACTGTTTGAGACATTACTCCCATGGAGGAAAGTGCGCATGGTGACTGTTGTATTCAATCCCGATGCAATTTCTATGTTTCATCAACACTCTGATACTCCACAGATTACAGAATGCCTCCAAATGTGCATCGGAAACTACTACTGGTCTTCCAGGGAACGATCAAAGCGTAGACTGTTTGAGACATTTCTCCCATGGAGGAAAGTGCGCATGGTGACTGTTGTATCCAATCCCGATGCATTTTCTGTGTTTCATCAACACTCTGATATTCCACAGATTACAGAATGCCACGAGATGTGCATCGGAAACTACTACTGGTCTTCCCGGGAACGATCAAAGTGTAGACTGTTTGAGACATTACTCCCATGGAGGAATGTGCGCATAGTGACTGTTGTATTCAATCACAATGCAATTTCTGTGTTTCATCAACACTCTGATAGTCCACAGATTACAGAATGCCTCCAAATGTGCATCGGAAACTACTACTGGTCTTCCAGGGAACGATCAAAGCGTAGACTGTTAGAGACATTACTCCCATGGAAGAAAGTGAGCATGGTGAGTGTTTTATTCAATCCGGATGCAATTACTGTGTTTCATCAACACTCTGACAGTCCACAGTTTACAGAATGCCACCAGAGGTGCATCGGAAACTACTACTGGTCTTCCAGGGAACGATCAAAGCGTAGATTGTTTGAGACATTACTCCCTTGGAGGAAAGTTCGCATGGTTACTGTTGTATTCAATCCCGACGCATTTTCTGTGTTTCATCAACACTCTGATAGTCCTCAGATTACAGAATGATTCCAGATGTGCATCGGAAACTACTACTGCTCTTCCAGGGAACGATCAAAGCGTAGACTGTTTGAGACATTACCGCCATGGAGGAAAGTGTGCATGGTGACTGTTGTATTCAATCACAATGCAATTTCTGTGTTTCATCAACATTCCGATAGTCCACAGATTACAGAATGCCTCCAAATGTGCATCGGAAACTACTACTGGTCTTCCAGGGAACGATCAAAGCGTAAACTCTTTGAGACATTACTCCCATGGAGGAAAGTGCGCATGGTGACTGTTGTATTCAATCCCGATGCATTTTCTGTGTTTCATCAACACTCTGATAGTCCACAGATTACAGAATGCCACGAGATGTGCATCGGAAACTACTACTGGTCTTCCCGGGAACGATCAAAGTGTAGACTGTTTGAGACATTACTCCCATGGAGGAATGTGCGCATAGTGACTGTTGTATTCAATCCCGATGCAATTTCTGTGTTTTATCAACACTCTGATACTCCACAGATTACAGAATGCCTCTAAATGTGCATCGGACACTACTACTGGTCTTCCAGGGAACGATCAAAGTGTAAACTCTTTGAGACATTACTCCCATGGAGGAAAGTGCGCATGGTGACTGTTGTATTCAATCCCGATGCAATTTCTGTGTTTCATCAACACTCTGATACTCAACAGATTACAGAATGCCTCCAGATGTGCAGTTGAAACTACTACTGGCCTTCCACTGAACGATCAAAGCGTTGACTGTTTGAGACATTACTCCTATGGATCGAACTGCGCATGAAGAATGTTGTATTCAATCCCGACGCAATTTCTGTGTTTCATCAACACTCTGATAGTCCACAGATTACAGAATGCCTCCAGATGTTAATCGGAAACTACTACTGGTCTTCCAGTTAACGATCAAAGCGTAGGCTGTTTGTTACATTACTCCCATGGAGGAAAGGGCGCATGGTGACTGTTGTAATCAATCCCGATGCATTTACAGTGTTTCATCAACACTCTGATAGACCACAGATTACAGAATGCCACGAGATGTGCATCGGAAACTACTACTGGTCTCCAGGGAACGATAAAAGCGTAGACTGTTTGAGACATTACTTTTATGTAAGAAACAGCGCATGGTGACTGTTGTATTGAATCCCGATGCAATTTCTGTGTTTCGTCAACACTCTGATAGTCCACAGATTACAGAATGCATCCACATGTGAATCGGAAACTACTACTGGTCTTCCAGGAAACCATCAAAGCGTAGACTGTTTGAGACATTACTTTTATGGAGGAATGTACGCATGGTGACTGTTGTATTCAATCCCGATGCAATTTCTGTGTTTCATCAACACTCTGATACTCAACAGATTACAGAATGCCTCCAGATGTGCAGTTGAAACTGCTACTGGCCTTCCACTGAACGACCAAAGCGTAGACTGTTTGAGACATTACTCCTATGGATCGAACTGCGCATGGAGAATGTTGTATTCAATCCCGATGCAAATTCTGTGTTTCATCAACACTCTGATAGTCCACAGATTACAGAATGCCTCCAGATGTTAATCGGAAACTACTACTGGTCTTCCAGTTAACGATCAAAGCGTAGGCTGTTTGTTACATTACTCCCATGGAGGAAAGGGCGCATGGTGACTGTTGTATTCATTCACGATGCATTTACAGTGATTCATCAACAATCTGATAGACCACAGATTACAGAATGCCACGAGATGTGCATCGGGAACTACTACTGGTCTCCAGGGAACGATGAAAGCGTAGACTGTTTGAGACATTACTTTTATGTAAGAAACAGCGCATGGTGACTGTTGTATTGAATCCCGATGCAATTTCTGTGTTTCATCAACACTCTGATACTCCACAGATTACAGAATGCCACGAGATGTGCATCGGAAACTACTACTGGTCTTCCCGGGAACGATCAAAGCGTAGACTCTTTGAGACATTACTCCCATGGAGGAATGTGCGCATGGTGAATGTTGTATTCAATCCCGATGCAATTTCTGTGTTTCATCAACACTCTTATACTCAACAGATTACAGAATGCCTCCAGATGTGCAGTTGAAACTACTACTGGCCTTCCACTGAACGATCAAAGCGTAGACTGTTTGAGACATTACTCCTATGGATCGAACTGCGCATGGAGATTGTTGTATTCAATCCCGATGAAATTTCTGTGTTTCATCAACACTCTGATAGTCCACAGATTACAGAATGCCTCCAGATGTTAATCGGAAACTACTACTGGTCTTCCAGTTAACGATCAAAGCGAAGGCTGTTTGTTACATTACTCCCATGGAGGAAAGGGCGCATGGTGACTGTTGTATTCAATCCCGATGCATTTACAGTGTTTCATCAACACTCTGATAGACCACAGATTACAGAATGCCACGAGATGTGCATCGGAAACTACTACTGGTCTCCAGGGAACGATATAAGCGTAGACTGTTTGAGACATTACTTTTATGTAAGAAACAACGCATGGTGACTGTTGTATTGAATCCCGATGCAATTTCTGTGTTTCATCAACACTATGATAGTCCACAGATTACAGAATGCATCCACATGTGAATCGGAAACTACTACTGGTCTTCCAGGAAACCATCAAAGCGTCGACTGTTTGAGACATTACTTTTATGGAGGAATGTACGCATGGTGACTGTTGTATTCAATCCCCATGCAATTTCTGTGTTTCATCAACACTCTGATAGTCCACAGATTTTAAAATGCCTCCAGATGTTAATCGGAAACTACTACTGGTTCTCCAGGGAACGATCAAAGCGTAGACTGTTTGGGACATTACTCCCATTAAGGAAAGTTCGCATGGTGACTGTTGTATTCAATCCCGATGCAATTTCTGTGTTTCATCAACACTCTGATACTCCACAGATTACAGAATGCCTCCAAATGTGCATCGGAAACTACTACTGGTCTTCCAGGGAACGATCAAAGCGTAGACTGTTAGAGACATTACTCCCATGGAGGAAGGTGCGCATGGGGACTGTTGTATTCAATCCCGATTCAATTTCTGTGTTTCATCAACACTCTGATACTCAACAGATTACAGAATGCCTCCAGATGAGCAGTTGAAGCTGCTACTGGCCTTCCACTGAACGATAAAAGCGTAGGCTGTTTGAGACATTACTCCTATGGATCGAACTGCGCATGGAGAATGTTGTATTCAATCCCGATGCAATTTCTGTGTTTCATCAACACTCTGATAGTCCACAGATTACAGAAGCCTCCAGATGTTAATCGGAACTACTACTGGTCTTCCAGTTAACGATCAAAGCGTAGGCTGTTTGTTACATTACTCCCATGGAGGAAAGGGCGCATGGTGACTGTTGTATTCAATCTCGATGCATTTACAGTGATTCATCGACAATCTGATGGACCACAGATTACAGAATGCCACGAGATGTGCATCGGAAACTACTACTGGTCTCCAGGGAACGATAAAAGCGTAGACTGTTTGAGACATTACTTTTATGTAAGAAACAGCGCATGGTGACTGTTGTATTGAATCCCGATGCAATTTCTGTGTTTCATCGACACTCTGATAGTCCACAGATTACAGAATGCCTCCACATGTGAATCGGAAACTACTACTGGTCTTCCAGGAAACCATCAAAGCGTAGACTGTTTGAGACATTACTTTTATGGAGGAATGTACGCATGGTGACTGTTGTATTCAATCCCGATGCAATTTCTGTGTTTCATCAACACTCTGATAGTCCACAGATTACAGAATGCCTCCAGATGTTAATCGGAAACTACTACTGGTCTTGCAGGGAACGATCAAACCGTAGACTGTTTGAGACATTACTCCCATGGACGAAACTGCGCATGGTGACTGTCGTATTCAATCCCGATGCAATTTCTGTGTTTCATCAACACTCTTATACTCCACAGATTACAGAATGCCTCCAAATGTGCTTCGGAAACTACTACTGGTCTTCCAGGGAACGATCAAAGCGTAGACTGTTTAAGACATTACTCCCATGGAGGAAAGTGCGCATGTTGACTGTTGTATCCAATCCCGATGCATTTTCTGTGTTTCATCAACACTCTGATAGTCCACAGATTACAGAATGCCACGAGATGTGCATCGGAAACTACTACTGGTCTTCCCAGGAACGATCAAAGCGTAGACTGTTTGAGACATTACTCCCATGGAGGACAGTGCGCATGGTGACTGTTGTATCGAATCCCGATGCATTTTCTGTGTTTCATCAACACTCTGATAGTCCACAGATTACAGAATGCCACGAGATGTGCATCGGAAGCTGTTACTTGTCTTCCCTTGGAACGATCAAAGCGTAGACTGTTTGAGACATTACTCCCATGGAGGAAAGTGCGCATGGTGACTGTTGTATTCAATCCCGATGCAATTTCTGTGTTTCATCAACACTCTGATACTCCACAGATTACAGAATGCCTCCAAATGTGCATCGGAAACTATTACTGGTCTTCCAGGGAACGATCAAAGCGTAGACTGTTTGAGACATTACTCCCATGGAGGTAAGTGCGCATGGTGACTGTTGTATCCAATTCCGATGCATTTTCTGTGTTTCATCAACACTCTGATATTCCACAGATTACAGAATGCCACGAGATGTGCATCGGAAACTACTACTGGTCTTCCCGGGAACGATCAAAGTGTAGACTGTTTGAGACATTACTCCCATGGAGGAATGTGCGCATAGTGACTGTTGTATTCAATCACAATGCAATTTCTGTGTTTCATCAACACTCTGATAGTCCACAGATTACAGAATGCCTCCAAATGTGCATCGGAAACTACTACTGGTCTTCCAGGGAATGATCAAAGCGTAAACTCTTTGAGACATTACTCCCATGGAGGAAAGTGCGCATGGTGACTGTTGTATTCAATCCCGATGCATTTTCAGTGTTTCATCAACACTCTGATAGTCCACAGATTACAGAATGACACGAGATGTGTGTCGGAAACTACTACTGGTCTTCCTGGGAACGATCAAAGTGTAGACTGTTTGAGACATTACTCCCATGGAGGAAAGTGCGCATGGTGACTGTTGTATTCAATCCCGATGCATTTTCAGTGTTTCATCAACACTCTGATAGTCCACAGATTACAGAATGACACGAGATGTGTGTCGGAAACTACTACTGGTCTTCCTGGGAACGATCAAAGTGTAGACTGTTTGAGACATTACTCCCATGGAGGAATGTGCGCATAGTGACTGTTGTATTCAATCCCGATGCAATTTCTGTGTTTTATCAACACTCTGATACTCCACAGATTACAGAATGCCTCCAAATGTGCATCGGAAACTACTACTGGTCTTCCAGGGAACGATCAAAGTGTAAACTCTTTGAGACATTACTCCCATGGAGGAAAGTGATCATGGTGACTGTTATATTCAATCCCGATGCATTTCCTGTGTTTCATCAACACTCTGATATTCCACAGATTACAGAATGCCAAGAGATGTGCATCGGAAACTACTACTGGTCTTCCCGGGAACGATCAAAGTGTAGACTGTTTGAGACATTACTCCCATGGAGGAATGTGCGCATAGTGACTGTTGTATTCAATCCCGATGCAATTTCTGTGTTTTATCAACACTCTGATACTCCACAGATTACAGATTGCCTCCAAATGTGCATCGGAAACTACTACTGGTCCTCCAGGGAACGATCAAAGTGTAAACTCTTTGAGACATTACTCCCATGGAGGAAAGTGCGCATGGTGACTGTTGTATTCAATCCCGATGCAATTTCTGTGTTTCATCAACACTCTGATACTCAACAGATTACAGAATGCCTCCAGATGTGCAGTTGAAACTACTACTGGCCTTCCACTGAACGATCAAAGCGTGGACTGTTTGAGACATTACTCCTATGGATCGAACTGCGCATGAAGAATGTTGTATTCAATCCCGATGCAATTTCTGTGTTTCATCAACACTCTGATAGTCCACAGATTACAGAATGCCTCCAGATGTTAATCGGAAACTACTACTGGTCTTCCAGTTAACGATCAAAGCGTAGGCTGTTTGTTACATTAATCCCATGGAGGAAAGGGCGCATGGTGAATGTTGTATTCAATCCCGATGCATTTACAGTGTTTCATCAACACTCTGATAGACCACAGATTACAGAATGCCACGAGATGTGCATCGGAAACTACTACTGGTCTCCAGGGAACGATAAAAGCGTAGACTGTTTGAGACATTACTTTTATGTAAGAAACAGCGCATGGTGACTGTTGTATTGAATCCCGATGCAATTTCTGTGTTTCATCAACACTCTGATAGTCCACAGATTACAGAATGCATCCACATGTGAATCGGAAACTACTATTGGTCTTCCAGGAAACCATCAAAGCGTAGACTGTTTGAGACATTACTTTTATGGAGGAATGTACGCATGGTGACTGTTGTATTCAATCCCCATGCAATTTCTGTGTTTCATCAACACTCTGATAGTCCACAGATTACAGAATGCCTCCAGATGTTAATCGGAAACTACTACTGGTCTTCCAGGGAACGATCAAAGCGTAGACTGTTTGAGACATTACTCCCATGGAGGAAACTGCGCATGGAGAATGTTGTATTCAATCCCGATGCAATTTCTGTGTTTCATCAACACTCTGATAGTCCACAGATTACAAAATGCCTCCAGATGTTAATCGGAAACTACTACTGATTCTCCAGGGATTGATCAAACCGTAGACTATTTGGGACATTACTCCCATGGAGGAAAGTGCGCATGGTGACTGTTGTATTCAATCCCGATGCAATTTCTGTGTTTCATCAACACTCTGATACTCAACAGATTACAGAATGCCTCCAGATGTGCAGTTGAAACTGCTACTGGCCTTCCACTGAACGATCAAAGCGTAGACTGTTTGAGACATTACTTTTATGTAAGAAACAGCGCATGGTGACTGTTGTATTGAATCCCGATGCAATTTCTGTGTTTCATCAACACTCTGATAGTCCACAGATTACAGAATGCCACGAGATGTGCATCGGAAACTACTACTGGTCTTCCCGGGAACGATCAAAGCGTAGACTCTTTGAGACATTACTCCCATGGAGGAATGTGCGCATGGTGAATGTTGTATTCAATCCCGATGCAATTTCTGTGTTTCATCAACACTCTGATACTCAACAGATTACAGAATGCCTACAGATGTGCAGTTGAAACTACTACTGGCCTTCCACTGAACGATCAAAGCGTAGACTGTTTGAGACATTACTCCTATGGATCGAACTGCGCATGGAGAATGTTGTATTCAATCCCGATGAAATTTCTGTGTTTCATCAACACTCTGATAGTCCACAGATTACAGAATGCCTCCAGATGTTAATCGGAAACTACTACTGGTCTTCCAGTTAACGATCAAAGCGAAGGCTGTTTGTTACATTACTCTCATGGAGGAAAGGGCGCATGGTGACTGTTGTATTCAATCCCGATGCATTTACAGTGTTTCATCAACACTCTGATAGACCACAGATTACAGAATGCCACGAGATGTGCATCGGAAACTACTACTGGTCTCCAGGGAACGATAAAAGCGTAGACTGTTTGAGACATTACTTTTATGTAAGAAACAGCGCATGGTGACTGTTGTATTGAATCCCGATGCAATTTCTGTGTTTCATCAACACTCTGATAGTCCACAGATTACAGAATGCATCCACATGTGAATCGGAAACTACTACTGGTCTTCCAGGAAACCATCAAAGCGTCGACTGTTTGAGACATTACTTTTATGGAGGAATGTACGCATGGTGACTGTTGTATTCAATCCCCATGCAATTTCTGTGTTTCATCAACACTCTGATAGTCCACAGATTACAAAATGCCTCCAGATGTTAATCGGAAACTACTACTGGTTCTCCAGGGAACGATCAAAGCGTAGACTGTTTGGAACATTACTCCCATGAAGGAAAGTGCGCATGGTGACTGTTGTATTCAATCCCGATGCAATTTCTGTGTTTCATCAACACTCTGATACTCCACAGATTACAGAATGCCTCCAAATGTGCATCGGAAACTACTACTGGTCTTCCAGGGAACGATCAAAGCGTAGACTGTTAGAGACATTACTCCCATGGAGGAAAGTGCGCATGGTGACTGTTGTATTCAATCCCGATTCAATTTCTGTGTTTCATCAACACTCTGATACTCAACAGATTACAGAATGCCTCCAGATGTGCAGTTGAAGCTGCTACTGGCCTTCCACTGAACGATCAAAGCGTAGGCTGTTTGAGACATTACTCCTATGGATCGAACTGCGCATGGAGAATGTTGTATTCAATCCCGATGCAATTTCTGTGTTTCATCAACACTCTGATAGTCCACAGATTACAGAAGCCTCCAGATGTTAATCGGATCTACTACTGGTCTTCCAGTTAACGATCAAAGCGTAGGCTGTTTGTTACATTACTCCCATGGAGGAAAGGGCGCATGGTGACTGTTGTATTCAATCTCGATGCATTTACAGTGATTCATCGACAATCTGATGGACCACGGATTACAGAATGCCACGAGATGTGCATCGAAAACTACTACTGGTCTCCAGGGAACGATAAAAGCGTAGACTGTTTGAGACATTACTTTTATGTAAGAAACAGCGCATGGTGACTGTTGTATTGAATCCCGATGCAATTTCTGTGTTTCATCGACACTCTGATAGTCCACAGATTACAGAATGCCTCCACATGTGAATCGGAAACTACTACTGGACTTCCAGGAAACCATCAAAGCGTAGACTGTTTGAGACATTACTTTTATGGAGGAATGTACGCATGGTGACTGTTGTATTCAATCCCGATGCAATTTCTGTGTTTCATCAACACTCTGATAGTCCACAGATTACAGAATGCCTCCAGATGTTAATCGGAAACTACTACTGGTCTTCCAGGGAACGATCAAAGCGTAGACTGTTTAAGACATTACTCCCATGGAGGAAAGTGCGCATGTTGACTGTTGTATCCAATCCCGATGCATTTTCTGTGTTTCATCAACACTCTGATAGTCCACAGATTACAGAATGCCACGAGATGTGCATCGGAAACTACTACTGGTCTTCCCAGGAACGATCAAAGCGTAGACTGTTTGAGACATTACTCCCATGGAGGACAGTGCGCATGGTGACTGTTGTATCGAATCCCGATGCATTTTCTGTGTTTCATCAACACTCTGATAGTCCACAGATTACAGAATGCCACGAGATGTGCATCGGAAGCTGTTACTTGTCTTCCCTTGGAACGATCAAAGCGTAGACTGTTTGAGACATTACTCCCATGGAGGAAAGTGCGCATGGTGACTGTTGTATTCAATCCCGATGCAATTTCTGTGTTTCATCAACACTCTGATACTCCACAGATTACAGAATGCCTCCAAATGTGCATCGGAAACTACTACTGGTCTTCCAGGGAACGATCAAAGCGTAGACTGTTTGAGACATTACTCCCATGGAGGAAAGTGCGCATGGTGACTGTTGTATCCAATTCCGATGCATTCTCTGTGTTTCATCAACACTCTGATATTCCACAGATTACAGAATGCCACGAGATGTGCATCGGAAACTACTACTGCTCTTCCAGGGAACGATCAAAGCGTAGACTGTTTGAGACATTACTGCCATGGAGGAAAGTGTGCATGGTGACTGTTGTATTCAATCACAATGCAATTTCTGTGTTTCATTAACACTCTGATAGCCTACAGATTACAGAATGCCTCCAAATGTGCATCGGAAACTACTACTGGTCTTCCAGGGAATGATCAAAGCGTAAACTCTTTGAGACATTACTCCCATGGAGGAAAGTGCGCATGGTGACTGTTGTATTCAATCCCGATGCATTTTCAGTGTTTCATCAACACTCTGATAGTCCACAGATTACAGAATGCCACGAGATGTGCGTCGGAAACTACTACTGGTCTTCCTGGGAACGATCAAAGTGTAGACTGTTTGAGACATTACTCCCATGGAGGAATGTGCGCATAGTGACTGTTGTATTCAATCCCGATGCAATTTCTGTGTTTTATCAACACTCTGATACTCCACAGATTACAGAATGCCTCCAAATGTGCATCGGAAACTACTACTGGTCTTCCAGGGAACGATCAAAGTGTAAACTCTTTGAGACATTACTCCCATGGAGGAAAGTGATCATGGTGACTGTTATATTCAATCCCGATGCATTTTCTGTGTTTCATCAACACTCTGATACTCCACAGATTACAGAATGCCACGAGATGTGCATCGGAAACTACTACTGGTCTTCCCGGGAACGATCAAAGTGTAGACTGTTTGAGACATTACTCCCATGGAGGAATGTGCGCATAGTGACTGTTGTATTCAATCCCGATGCAATTTCTGTGTTTTATCAACACTCTGATACTCCACAGATTACAGATTGCCTCCAAATGTGCATCGGAAACTACTACTGGTCCTCCAGGGAACGATCAAAGTGTAAACTCTTTGAGATATTACTCCCATGGAGGAAAGTGCGCATGGTGACTGTTGTAATCAATCCCGATGCAATTTCTGTGTTTCATCAACACTCTGATACTCAACAGATTACAGAATGCCTCCAGATGTGCAGTTGAAACTACTACTGGCCTTCCACTGAACGATCAAAGCGTAGACTGTTTGAGACATTACTCCTATGGATCGAACTGCGCATGAAGAATGTTGTATTCAATCCCGATACAATTTCTGTGTTTCATCAACACTCTGATAGTCCACAGATTACAGAATGCCTCCAGATGTTAATCGGAAACTACTACTGGTCTTCCAGTTAACGATCAAAGCGTAGGCTGTTTGTTACATTAATCCCATGGAGGAAAGGGCGCATGGTGAATGTTGTATTCAATCCCGATGCATTTACAGTGTTTCATCAACACTCTGATAGACCACAGATTACAGAATGCCACGAGATGTGCATCGGAAACTACTACTGGTCTCCAGGGAACGATAAAAGCGTAGACTGTTTGAGACATTACTTTTATGTAAGAAACAGCGCATGGTGACTGTTGTATTGAATCCCGATGCAATTTCTGTGTTTCATCAACACTCTGATAGTCCACAGATTACAGAATGCATCCACATGTGAATCGGAAACTACTATTGGTCTTCCAGGAAACCATCAAAGCGTAGACTGTTTGAGACATTACTTTTATGGAGGAATGTACGCATGGTGACTGTTGTATTCAATCCCCATGCAATTTCTGTGTTTCATCAACACTCTGATAGTCCACAGATTACAGAATGCCTCCAGATGTTAATCGGAAACTACTACTGGTCTTCCAGGGAACGATCAAAGCGTAGACTGTTTGAGACATTACTCCCATGGAGGAAACTGCGCATGGAGAATGTTGTATTCAATCCCGATGCAATTTCTGTGTTTCATCAACACTCTGATAGTCCACAGATTACAAAATGCCTCCAGATGTTAATCGGAAACTACTACTGATTCTCCAGGGATTGATCAAACCGTAGACTATTTGGGACATTACTCCCATGGAGGAAAGTGCGCATGGTGACTGTTGTATTCAATCCCGATGCAATTTCTGTGTTTCATCAACACTCTGATACTCAACAGATTACAGAATGCCTCCAGATGTGCAGTTGAAACTGCTACTGGCCTTCCACTGAACGATCAAAGCGTAGACTGTTTGAGACATTATTCCTATGGATCGAACTGCGCATGGAGAATGTTGTATTCAATCCCGATGCAATTTCTGTGTTTCATCAACACTCTGATAGTCCACAGATTACAGAATGCCTCCAGATGTTAATCGGAAACTACTACTGGTCTTCCAGTTAACGATCAAGGCGTAGGCTGTTTGTTACATTACTCCCATGGAGGAAAGGGCGCATAGTGACTGTTGTATTCAATCACGATGCATTTACAGTGATTCATCAACAATCTGATAGACCACAGATTACAGAATGCCACGAGATGTGCATCGGGAACCACTACTGGTCTCCAGGGAACGATGAAAGCGTAGACTGTTTGAGACATTACTTTTATGTAAGAAACAGCGCATGGTGACTACTGTATTGAATCCCGATGCAATTTCTGTGTTTCATCAACACTCTGATAGTCCACAGATTACAGAATGCCACGAGATGTGCAGTTGAAACTACTACTGGCCTTCCACTGAACGATCAAAGCGTAGACTGTTTGAGACATTACTCCTATGGATCGAACTGCGCATGGAGAATGTTGTATTCAATCCCGATGAAATTTCTGTGTTTCATCAACACTCTGATAGTCCACAGATTACAGAATGCCTCCAGATGTTAATCGGAAACTACTACTGGTCTTCCAGTTAACGATCAAAGCGTAGGCTGTTTGTTACATTACTCCCATGGAGGAAAGGGCGCATGGTGACTGTTGTATTCAGTCCCGATGCATTTACAGTGTTTCATCAACACTCTGATAGACCACAGATTACAGAATGCCACGAGATGTGCATCGGAAATTACTACTGGTCTCCAGGGAACGATAAAAGCGTAGACTGTTTGAGACATTATTTTTATGTAAGAAACAGCGCATGGTGACTGTTGTATTGAATCCCGATGCAATTTCTTTGTTTCATCAACACTCTGATAGTCCACAGATTACAGAATGCATCCACAAGTGAATCGGAAACTACTACTGGTCTTCCAGGAAACCATCAAAGCGTCGACTGTTTGAGACATTACTTTTATGGAGGAATGTACGCATGGTGACTGTTGTATTCAATCCCCATGCAATTTCTGTGTTTCATCAACACTCTGATAGTCCACAGATTACAGAATGCCTCCAGATGTTAATCGGAAACTACTACTGGTCTTCCAGGGAACGATCAAAGCGTAGACTGTTTGAGACATTACTCCCATGGAGGAAACTGCGCATGGAGAATGTTGTATTCAATCCCGATGCAATTTCTGTGTTTCATCAACACTCTGATAGTCCACAGATTACAAAATGCCTCCAGATGTTAATCGGAAACTACTACTGGTTCTCCAGGGAACGATCAAAGCGTAGACTGTTTGGGACATTACTCCCATGAAGGAAAGTGCGCATGGTGACTGTTGTATTCAATCCCGATGCAATTTCTGTGTTTCATCAACACTCTGATACACCACAGATTACAGAATGCCTCCAAATGTGCATCGGAAACTACTACTGGTCTTCCAGGGAACGATCAAAGCGTAGACTGTTAGAGACATTACTCCCATGGAGGAAAGTGCGCATGGTGACTGTTGTATTCAATCCCGATTCAATTTCTGTGTTTCATCAACACTCTGATACTCAACAGACTACAGAATGCCTCCAGATGTGCAGTTGAAGCTGCTACTGGCCTTCCACTGAACGATCAAAGCGTAGACTGTTTGAGACATTACTCCTATGGATCGAACTGCGCATGGAGAAAGTTGTATTCAATCCCGATGCAATTTCTGTGTTTCATCAACACTCTGATAGTCCACAGATTACAGAAGCCTCCAGATGTTAATCGGCAACTGCTACTGGTCTTCCAGTTAACGATCAAAGCGTAGGCTGTTTGTTACATTACTCCCATGGAGGAAAGGGCGCATGGTGACTGTTGTATTCAATCTCGATGCATTTACAGTGATTCATCGACAATCTGATAGACCACAGATTACAGAATGCCACGAGATGTGCATCGGAAACTACTACTGGTCTCCAGGGAACGATGAAAGCGTAGACTGTTTGAGACATTACTTTTATGTAAGAAACAGCGCATTGTGACTGTTGTATTGAATCCCGATGCAATTTCTGTGTTTCATCAACACTCTGATAGTCCACAGATTACAGAATGCCTCCACATGTGAATCGGAAACTACTACTGGTCTTCCAGGAAACCATCAAAGCGTAGACTGTTTGAGACATTACTTTTATGGAGGAATGTACGCATGGTGACTGTTGTATTCAATCCCGATGCAATTTCTGTGTTTCATCAACACTCTGATAGTCCACAGATTACAGAATGCCTCCAGATGTTAATCGGAAACTACTACTGGTCTTCCAGGGAACGATCAAAGCGTAGACTGTTTGAGACATTACTCCCATGGACGAAACTGCGCATGGTGACTGTTGTATTCAATCCCGATGCAATTTCTGTGTTTCATCAACACTCTTATACTCCACAGATTACAGAATGTCTCCAAATGTGCTTCGGAAACTACTACTGGTCTTCCAGGGAACGATCAAATCGTAGACTGTTTAAGACATTACTCCCATGGAGGAAAGTGCGCATGTTGACTGTTGTATCCAATCCCGATGCATTTTCTGTGTTTCATCAACACTCTGATAGTCCACAGATTACAGAATGCCACGAGATGTGCATCGGAAACTACTACTGGTCGTCCCAGGAACGATCAAAGCTTAGACTGTTTGAGACATTACTCCCATGGAGAAAAGTGCGCATGGTGACTGTTGTATCCAATCCCGATGCATTTTCTGTGTTTCATCAACACTCTGATAGTCCACAGATTACAGAATGCCACGAGATGTTCATCGGAAGCTACTACTTGTCTTCCCTTGGAACGATCAAAGCGTAGACTGTTTGAGACACTACTCCCATGGAGGAAAGTGCGCATGGTGACTGTTGTAATCAATCCCGATGCAATTTCTGTGTTTCATCAACACTCTGATACTCCACAGATTACAGAATGCCTCCAAATGTGCATCGGAAACTACTACTGGTCTTCCAGGGAACGATCAAAGCGTAGACTGTTTGAGACATTACTCCCATGGAGGAAAGTGCGCATGGTGACTGTTGTATCCAATCCCGATGCATTTTCTGTGTTTCATCAACACTCTGATAGTCCACAGATTACAGAATGCCACGAGATGTGCATCGGAAACTACTACTTGTCTTCCCGGGAACGATCAAAGCGAGGACTGTTTGAGACATTACTCCCATGGAGGAAAGTGCGCATGGTGACTGTCGTATTCAATCCCGATGCAATTTCTGTGTTTCATCAACACTCTGATAGTCCACAGATTACAGAAAGCCTCCAGAAGTTCATCGGAAACTACTACTGGTCTTCCAGGGAACGATCAAAGCGTAGACTGTTAGAGACATTACTCCCATGGAGGAAAGTGAGCATGGTGAGTGTTTTATTCAATCCGGATGCAATTACTGTGTTTCATCAACACTCTGACAGTCCACAGATTACAGAATGCCACCAGGGGTGCATCGGAAACTACTACTGCTCTTCCAGGGAATGATCAAAGCGTAGACTGTTTGAGACATTACTTTTATGGAGGAATGTACGCATGGTGACTGTTGTATTCAATCCCGATGCAATTTCTGTGTTTCATCAACACTCTGATAGTCCACAGATTACAGAATGCCTCCAGATGTTAATCGGAAACTACTACTGGTCTTCCAGGGAACGATCAAAGCGTAGACTGTTTGAGACATTACTCCCATGGACGAAACTGCGCATGGTGACTGTTGTATTCAATCCCGATGCAATTTCTGTGTTTCATCAACACTCTTATACTCCACAGATTACAGAATGTCTCCAAATGTGCTTCGGAAACTACTACTGGTCTTCCAGGGAACGATCAAATCGTAGACTGTTTAAGACATTACTCCCATGGAGGAAAGTGCGCATGTTGACTGTTGTATCCAATCCCGATGCATTTTCTGTGTTTCATCAACACTCTGATAGTCCACAGATTACAGAATGCCACGAGATGTGCATCGGAAACTACTACTGGTCGTCCCAGGAACGATCAAAGCTTAGACTGTTTGAGACATTACTCCCATGGAGAAAAGTGCGCATGGTGACTGTTGTATCCAATCCCGATGCATTTTCTGTGTTTCATCAACACTCTGATAGTCCACAGATTACAGAATGCCACGAGATGTTCATCGGAAGCTACTACTTGTCTTCCCTTGGAACGATCAAAGCGTAGACTGTTTGAGACACTACTCCCATGGAGGAAAGTGCGCATGGTGACTGTTGTAATCAATCCCGATGCAATTTCTGTGTTTCATCAACACTCTGATACTCCACAGATTACAGAATGCCTCCAAATGTGCATCGGAAACTACTACTGGTCTTCCAGGGAACGATCAAAGCGTAGACTGTTTGAGACATTACTCCCATGGAGGAAAGTGCGCATGGTGACTGTTGTATCCAATCCCGATGCATTTTCTGTGTTTCATCAACACTCTGATAGTCCACAGATTACAGAATGCCACGAGATGTGCATCGGAAACTACTACTTGTCTTCCCGGGAACGATCAAAGCGAGGACTGTTTGAGACATTACTCCCATGGAGGAAAGTGCGCATGGTGACTGTCGTATTCAATCCCGATGCAATTTCTGTGTTTCATCAACACTCTGATAGTCCACAGATTACAGAAAGCCTCCAGAAGTTCATCGGAAACTACTACTGGTCTTCCAGGGAACGATCAAAGCGTAGACTGTTAGAGACATTACTCCCATGGAGGAAAGTGAGCATGGTGAGTGTTTTATTCAATCCGGATGCAATAACTGTGTTTCATCAACACTCTGACAGTCCACAGATTACAGAATGCCACCAGGGGTGCATCGGAAACTACTACTGCTCTTCCAGGGAACGATCAAAGCGTAGACTGTTTGAGACATTACTGCCATGGAGGAAAGTGTGCATGGTGACTGTTGTATTCAATCACAATGCAATTTCTGTGTTTCATCAACACTCTGATAGTCCACAGATTACAAAATGCCTCCAAATGTGCATCGGAAACTACTACTGGTCTTCCAGGGAACTATCAAAGCGTAAACTCTTTGAGACATTACTCCCATGGAGGAAAGTGCGCATGGTGACTGTTGTATTCAATCCCGATGCATTTTCAGTGTTTCATCAACACTCTGATAGTCCACAGATTACAGAATGCCACGAGATGTGCATCGGAAACTACTACTGGTCTTCCCGGGAACGATCAAAGTGTAGACTGTTTGAGACATTACTCCCATGGAGGAATGTGCGCATAGTGACTGTTGTATTCAATCCTGATGCAATTTCTGTGTTTTATCAACACTCTGATACTCCACAGATTACAGAATGCCTCCAAATGTGCATCGGAAACTACTACTGGTCTTCCAGGGAACGAACAAAGTGTAAACTCTTTGAGACATTACTTCCATGGAGGAAAGTGATCATGGTGACTGTTGTATTCAATCCCGATGCATTTTCTGTGTTTCATCAACACTCTGATAGTCCACAGATTACAGAATGCCACGAGATGTGCATCGGAAACTACTACTGGTCTTCCCGGGAACGATCAAAGTGTAGACTGTTTGGGACATTACTCCCATGGAGGAATGTGCGCATAGTGACTGTTGTATTCAATCCCGATGCAATTTCTGTGTTTTATCAACACTCTGATACTCCACAGATTACAGAATGCCTCCAAATGTGCATCGGAAGCTACTACTGGTCTTCCAGGGAACGATCAAAGTGTAAACTCTTTGAGACATTACTCCCATGGAGGAAAGTGCGCATGGTGACTGTTGTATTCAATCCCGATGCAATTTCTGTGTTTCATCAACACTCTGATACTCAACAGATTACAGAATGCCTCTAGATGTGCAGTTGAAACTACTATTGGCCTTCCACTGAACGATCAAAGCGTAGACTGTTTGAGACATTACTCCTATGGATCGAACTGCGCATGGTGACTGTTGTATTCAATCCCGATGCAATTTCTGTGTTTCATCAACACTCTGATAGTCCACAGATTACAGAATGCCTCCAGATGTTAATCGGAAACTACTACTGGTCTTCCAGTTAACGATTAAAGCGTAGGCTGTTTGTTACATTACTCCCATGGAGGAAAGGGCGCATGGTGACTGTTGTATTCAATCACGATGCATTTACAGTGATTCATCAACAATCTGATAGACCACAGATTACAGAATGCCACGAGATGTGCATCGGAAACTACTACTGGTCTCCAGGGAACGATGAAAGCGTAGACTGTTTGAGACATTACTTTTATGTAAGAAACAGCGCATGGTGACTGTTGTATTGAATCCCGATGCAATTTCTGTGTTTCATCAACACTCTGATAGACCACAGATTACAGAATGCCTCCAGATGTTAATCGGAAACTACTACTGGTCTTCCAGGGAACGATCAAAGCGTAGACTGTTTGAGACATTACTCCCATGGACGAAACTGCGCATGGTGACTGTTGTATTCAATCCCGATGCAATTTCTGTTTTTCATCAACACTCTTATACTCCAAAGATTACAGCATGCCTACAAATGTGCTTCGGAAACTACTACTGGTCTTCCAGGGAACGATCAAAGCGTAGACTGTTTAAGACATTACTACCATGGAGGAAAGTGCGCATGTTGACTGTTGTATCCAATCCCGATGCATTTTCTGTGTTTCATCAACACTCTGATTGTCCACAGATTACAGAATGCCACGAGATGTGCATCGGAAACTACTACTGGTCTTCCCAGGAACGATCAAAGCGTAGACTGTTTGAGACATTACTCCCATGGAGGAAAGTGCGCATGGTGACTGTTGTATCCAATCCAGATGCATTTTCTGTGTTTCATCAACACTCTGATAGTCCACAGATTACAGAATGCCACGAGATGTGCATCGGAAGCTACTACTTGTCTTCCCTTGGAACGATCAAAGCGTAGACTGTTTGAGACATTACTGCCATGGAGGAAAGTGTGCATGGTGACTGTTGTATTCAATCCCAATGCAATTTCTGTGTTTCGTCAACACTCTGATAGTCCACAGATTACAGAATGCCTCCAAATGTGCATCGGAAACTACTACTGGTCTTCCAGGGAACGATCAAAGCGTAAACTCTTTGAGACATTACTCCCATGGAGTAAAGTGCGCATGGTGACTGTTGTATTCAATCCCGATGCATTTTCTGTGTTTCATCAACACTCTGATAGTCCACAGTTTACAGAATGCCACGAGATGTGCATCGGAAACTACTACTGGTCTTCCCGGGAACGATCAAAGCGTAGACTGTTTGAGACATTACTCCCATGGAGGAATGTGCGCATAGTGACTGTTGTATTCAATCCCGATGCAATTTCTGTGTTTTATCAACACTCTGATACTCCACAGATTACAGAATGCCTCCAAATGTGCATCGGAAACTACTACTGGTCTTCCAGGGAACGATCAAAGTGTAAACTCTTTGAGACATTACTCCCATGGAGGAAAGTGATCATGGTGACTGTTGTATTCAATCCCGATGCTTTTTTTGTGTTTCATCAACACTCTGATACTCCACAGATTACAGAATGCCTCCAAATGTGCATCGGAAACTACTACTGGTCTTCCCGGGAACGATCAAAGCGTAGACTCTTTGAGACATTACTCCCATGGAGGAAAGTGCGCATGGTGACTGTTGTATTCAATCCCGATGCAATTTCTGTGTTTCATAAACACTCTGATACTCAACAGATTACAGAATGCCTCCAGATGTGCAGTTGAAACTACTACTGGCCTTCCACTGAACGATCAAAGCGTAGACTGTTTGAGACATTACTCCTATGGATCGAACTGCGCAAGGAGAATGTTGTATTCAATCCCGATGAAATTTCTGTGTTTCATCAACACTCTGATAGTCCACAGATTACAGAATGCCTCCAGATGTTAATCGGAAACTACTACTGGTCTTCCAGTTAACCAACAAAGCGTAGGCTGTTTGTTACATTACTCCCATGGAGGAAAGGGCGCATGGTGACTGTTGTATTCAATCCCGATGCATTTACAGTGTTTCATCAACACTCTGATAGACCACAGATTACAGAATGCCACGAGATGTGCTTCGGAAACTACTACTGGTCTCCAGGGAACGATGAAAGCGTAGACTGTTTGAGACATTACATTTATGTAAGAAACAGCGCATGGTGACTGTTGTATTGAATCCCGATGCAATTTCTGTGTTTCATCAACACTCTGATAGTCCACAGATTACAGAATGCCTCCACATGTGAATCGGAAACTACTACTGGTCTTCCAGGAAACCATCAAAGCGTAGACTGTTTGAGACATTACTTTTATGGAGGAATGTACGCATGGTGACTGTTGTATTCAATCCCCATGCAACTTCTGTGTTTCATCAACACTCTGATAGTCCACGGATTACAGAATGTCTCCAGATGTTAATCGGAAACTACTACTGGTCTTCCAGTTAACGATCAAAGCGTAGTCTGTTTGAGACATTACTCCCATGGAGGAAACTGCGCATGGAGAATGTTGTATTCAATCCCGATGCAATTTCTGTGTTTCATCAACACTCTGATAGTCCACAGATTACAAAACGCCTCCAGACGTTAATCGGAAACTACTACTGGTTCTCCAGTGAACTATCAAAGCGTAGACTGTTTGGGACATTACTCCCATGAAGGAAAGTGCGCAATGTGACTGTAGTATTCAATCCCGATGCAATTTCTGTGTTTCATCAACACTCTGATACTCCACAGATTACAGAATGCCTAAAAATGGGCATCGGAAACTACTACTGGTCTTCCAGGGAACGATCAAAGCGTAGACTGTTTGAGACATTACTACCATGGAGGAAAGTGCGCATGGTGACTGTTGTATCCAATCCCGATGCATTTTCTGTGTTTCATCAACACTCTGATAGTCCACAGATTACAGAATGCCACGAGATGTGTATCGGAAACTACTACTGGTCTTCTCGGGAACGATCAAAGCGTAGACTGTTTGAGGCATTACTCCCATGGAGGAAAGTGCGCATGGTGACTGTCGTATTCAATCCCGATGAAATTTCTGTGTTTCATCAACACTCTGATAGTCCACAGATTACAGAATGCCTCCAAATGTGCATCGGAAACTACTACTGGTCTTCCAGGGAACGATCAAAGTGTAGACTGTTAGAAACATTACCCCCATGGAGGTAAGTGAGCATGGTGACTGTTTAATTCAATCCGGATGCAATTACTGTGTTTCATCAACACTCTGATAGTATACACATTACAGAATGCCACCAGAGGTGCATCGGAAACTACTACTGGTCTTCCAGGGAACGATCAAAGCGTACATTGTTTGAGACATTACTCCCGCGGAGGAAAGTGTGCATGGTGACTGTTGTATTCAATCCCGATGCATTTTCTGTGTTTCATCAACACTCTGATAGTCCAAAGATTACAGAATGCCTCCAGATGTGCATCGGACACTACTACTGCTCTTCCAGGGACCGATCAAAGCGTAGACTGTTTGAGACATTACTCCCATGGAGGAAAGTGCGCATGGTGACTGTTGTATTCAATCCCGATGCAATTTCTGTGTTTCATCAACACTCTAATAGTCCACAGATTACAGAATGCCTCCAGATGTGCATCGGAAACTACTACTGGTCTTCCAGGGAACAATCAAAGCGAAAAACTCTTTGAGACATTACTCCCATGGAGGAAAGTGGGCATGGTGACTGTTTTATTCAATCCCGATGCAATTACTGTGTTTCATCAGTACTCTGATAGTCTACACATTACAGAATGCCACCAGAAGTGCATCGGAAACTACTACTGGTCTTCCAGGGAACGATCAAAGCGTAGACTGTTTGAGACATTACTTTTATGGAGGAATGTACTCATGGTGATTGTTGTATTCAATCCCGATGCAATTTCTATGTTTCATCAACACTCTGATAGTCCACAGATTACAAAATGCCTCCAGATGTTAATCGGAAACTACTACTGGTCTTCCCGGGAAAGATCAAAGCGTAGACTGTTTGAGACATTACTCCCATGGGGGAAAGTGCGCATGGTGACTGTCGTATTCAATCCCGATGCAATTTCTGTGTTTCATCAACACTCTGATAGTCCACAGATTACAGAAAGCCTCCAGAAGTTCATAGGAAACTACTACTGGTCGTCCAGGGAACGATCAAAGCGTAGAGTGTTTGAGACTTTACTCCCATGGAGGAAAGTGCGCATCGTGACTGTTGTATTCAATCCCGATGCAATTTGTGTCTTTTATCAACACTCTGATAGTCCACAGATTACAGAATGCCTCCAGATGTTAATCGGAAACTACTACTGGTCTTCCTGGGAACGATCAAAGCGTAGACTGTTTCAGTCATTACTCCCCTGGAGGAAAGTGCGGATGGTGACTGTTTTATTCAATCCCGATACACTTTCTGTGTTTCATCAACTCTCTAACACTCCACAGATTACAGAATGCCTCCAGATGTGCATCGGAAACTTCTACTGGTCTTCCAGGGAACGATCAAATTGTAGACTGTTTGGAACATTACTCCCATGGAGGAATGTGCGCATGGTGACTGTTGTAATCAATCCCGATGCAATTTCTGTGTTTTATCAACACTCTGATACTCCACAGATTACAGAATGCCACCAAATGTGCATCGGAAACTACTACTGGTCTTCCATGTAACGATCAAAGCGTAAACTCTTTGAGACATTACTCCCATGGAGGAAAGTGCGCATGGTGACTGTTGCATTCAATCCCGATGCATTTTCTGTGTTTCATCAACACTCTGATAGTCCACAGATTACAGAATGCCACGAGATGTGCATTTGAAACTACTACTGGTCTTCCCGGGAACGATCGAAGCGTAGAGCGTTTGAGACATTACTCCCATGTAGGAAAGTGCGCATGGTGACTGTTGTATTCAATCCCGATGCAATTTCTGTGTTTCATCAACACTCTGATAGTCCACAGATTACGGAAAGCCTCCAGATGTGCTTCGGAAACTACTACTGGTCTTTCAGGGAACGATCAAAGCGTAGACTGTTAGAGACATTACTCCCATGGAGGAAAGTGCGCATGGTGACTGTTGTATTCAATCCCGATGCAATTTCTGTGTTTCATCAACACTCTGATAGTCCACAGATTACAGAAAGCCTCCAGATGTTCATCGGAAACTATTACTGGTCTTCCAGGGAACGATCAAAGCGTAGACTGTTAGATACATTACTCCCACGGAGGAAAGTGAGCATGGTGACTGTTGTACTCAATCCCGATGCAATTACTGTGTTTCATCAACACTCTGATAGTCTACACATTACAGAATGCCACCAGAGGTGCATCGGAAACTACTACTGGTCTTCGAGGGAACGATCAAAGCATAGATTGTTTGACACATTACTTTTATGTAAGAAACAGCGCGTGGTGACTGTTGTATTCAATCCCGATGCAATTTCTGTGTTTCATCAACACTCTGGTAGTCCACAGATTACAGAATGCCACGAGATGTGCATCGGAAACTACTACTGGTCTTCCAGGGAACGATCAAAGCGTAGACTGTTTGAGACATTACTTTTATGGAGGAATGTGCGCATGGTGACTGTTGAATTCAATACCGATGCATTTTCTGTGTTGCATCAACACTCTGATAGTCCACAGATTACAGAATGCCTGCAGATGTGCATAGGAAACTACTACTGGTCTTCCAGGGAACAATGAAAGCGTAAACTCTTTGAGACATTACTCCCATGGAGGAAAGTGTGCATGGTGACTGTTGTATTCAATCCCGATGCATTTTCTGTGTTTCATCAACACTCTGATAGTCCACAGATTACAGAATGCCACGAGATGTGCATCGGAAACTACTACTGGTCTTCCCGGGAACGATCAAAGCGTAGACTGTTTGAGACATTACTCCCATGGAGGAAAGTGCGCATGGTGACTGTTGTATCCAATCCCGATGCATTTTCTGTGTTTCATCAACACTCTGATAGTCCACAGATTACAGAATGCCACGAGATGTGCATCGGAAGCTACTACTTGTCTTCCCTTGGAACGATCAAAGCGTAGACTGTTTGAGACATTACTGCCATGGAGGAAAGTGTGCATGGTGACTGTTGTATTCAATCCCAATGCAATTTCTGTGTTTCGTCAACACTCTGATAGTCCACAGATTACAGAATGCCTCCAAATGTGCATCGGAAACTACTACTGGTCTTCCAGGGAACGATCAAAGCGTAAACTCTTTGAGACATTACTCCCATGGAGTAAAGTGATCATGGTGACTGTTGTATTCAATCCCGATGCATTTTCTGTGTTTCATCAACACTCTGATACTCCACAGATTACAGAATGCCTCCAAATGTGCATCGGAAACTACTACTGGTCTTCCCGGGAACGATCAAAGCGTAGACTCTTTGAGACATTACTCCCATGGAGGAAAGTGCGCATGGTGACTGTTGTATTCAATCCCGATGCAATTTCTGTGTTTCATCAACACTCTGATACTCAACAGATTACAGAATGCCTCCAGATGTGCAGTTGAAACTACTACTGGCCTTCCACTGAACGATCAAAGCGTAGACTGTTTGAGACATTACTCCTATGGATCGAACTGCGCATGGAGAATGTTGTATTCAATCCCGATGAAATTTCTGTGTTTCATCAACACTCTGATAGTCCACAGATTACAGAATGCCTCCAGATGTTAATCGGAAACTACTACTGGTCTTCCAGTTAACCAACAAAGCGTAGGCTGTTTGTTACATTACTCCCATGGAGGAAAGGGCGCATGGTGACTGTTGTATTCAATCCCGATGCATTTACAGTGTTTCATCAACACTCTGATAGACCACAGATTACAGAATGCCACGAGATGTGCTTCGGAAACTACTACTGGTCTTCCAGGAAACCATCAAAGCGTAGACTGTTTGAGACATTACGTTTATGGAGGAATGTACGCATGGTGACTGTTGTATTCAATCCCCATGCAACTTCTGTGTTTCATCAACACTCTGATAGTCCACGGATTACAGAATGTCTCCAGATGTTAATCGGAAACTACTACTGGTCTTCCAGTTAACGATCAAAGCGTAGACTGTTTGAGACATTACTCCCATGGAGGAAACTGCGCATGGAGAAT